>NW_023416314.1:44020458-44161984 GCF_014108235.1 Myotis myotis
AAGTATGTGGCTGATCCTTACAGGGAAATCCTTGATGGCAGCACCACCTAGCATTTTTCTACCCGAAGAGCAGGTGGTTCCATGTACAACTGAGGCAAGCTGGGAGTGTCCTTAGATGTGTGTGACCTGAGGTTTGAGACATGATGGATGGCAACCCAGGCATGAGTTGGAGACATATGGTGACTACTCTGCCTCAGAGACACAGGCTCTGGCCTAAGTCTCATTTCATAATTACTCTGCATAAATGTCTGAAGAATTTATCAAAGGTGATTTTTATTTATAGACAACAAGTTTAGATTGAAAACAAAGTTAATATATGGCACATGATACCTTTTAAAGGCCATTCTAGATTCATTAAACAAATAACAAAAGCATTCAGCAAATGTTCATTGAGCATTGCAGTTTTAGGGGTGCAGTCTTGTGAGAGCCATGCTCCAGGGTAAGCAAGGGGTTCTGTTTCTGTCACCATTTGAATATGATCATATGAGGAGGGCCTTCCAGCTCTTACTGAGACTATTTTCCAGAGAACTAAAGGGAAACTATACTGCTCTAGGACACCTGTTTCCTTTTTAATTTTTCTGTTCAAGGATTTCTTTTGCAGACATGGGTCATTTGACCTCAAACTGAGAGTATGCTTGAAGCTCTTTGGGGATTCAAAGCAGAATCAGCACTGTCTCCAGCTCTGAAGATGCAAGATTTTGACTGCTGTTCATTGTCTGTTTCCACTGGCTATGGAGGGATAGAGAGTGTGCCTGTAAAGGGAAGACTTGGATCCTCTTAATGTCCAACATGAAGACATTTTCTTTGTATCAAGATTACTTTAAGTCATTAGCTTTGAGAACCTAGCATAAGTCATTGTTACAGAAAGTGCAGGTTTGCAGATTGGTGATTTCTTCCCCTCTCAGATTCTTGGTTACCATCAGAGAGCTTTTAATTTGTATTCTGATCATGATCCTGTGACTCATAGTGTGAAAAGTCACAAAGGTGCCTATATTGGAGATAAGCATTTCCTTACATTTTAGTATGTAAAAGAATATCTTATTGAAATAATCAGAATCTAAAAACTATATATTCTTTGCTATTTTCTTCTTAATGGAATAGTTTTTACAATTATTAATGGCATAATGAAATCTGACTTTTGTTGACAGCTGTGAATAAAGTGGCCCTTCTCGCCTGCTCATACACCTTGTTCCAAAAGCCAGTTCTTCTTAAGCTTTTACAAATGCCAGGCTTTGAATACCTAAGCTCTTAGGAAACTTTATGTTTTATTTAAGTGTGGCACAGGGAACTGCCAAGGTGATAGTTACATGAGAAAAACAACAATTCAATTTCTATTTTCTTTATTTGCTTAATAATGTTTCCTGAATTGATACAGGCTCTGTCAAGTCTGTGTTATTATTTCCCAGAACAGAATATGTTTACAAATCACTATGCTTGGGAATCATCTTTCCATCAATATTTTTCCATTCAAGGGTTAACTTTTTCTCAAGATTTCAGTGGCAATTTGTAGCATTCAGCCAAGAACTGTACATTCATTTGAAATGTTCACATAGTTAATCTATAGAAATTTATAGCTGTCTATAATGATTTTGATTTCCCTCCATGAAAACAACTTTCTCTGAGATTGCATATATTATATACTTTAAAATAAAAAGCATTCTGCATAATAGCTTAAAATATGAAGTAGGAATTTTAAATAGATATTATTTGATTTTATTCTATGTTAATATAGTTTAGCAATTTGTTTTTCAACCAGAAGGAATGAGATAAAGAAAAAGAAAGTCTTTTTAACAGGAAATTTTAAATTCTTGAAATGTTAATTGATTTATATTTAGTCATTTCATTTGAAAAATGGAAATAAAGTTTCTCATTGTAAGGAAGAGGTACTTTTGGATTGTTCAGGTACTGTGACTATTGTTTAGATTCTGGTACTCTTTTGTGGGCATTGAGTATTATTGCTTTTCCAGGTCATCAAGCACATTTTGCTTTGTGATATTGGTCCATGCATGAGGGATTTCACCTCTACCTGTAAATTTTTTCTGATATTTTTCTTCTAGGTCCTTTCTGAAGTGACAGACAAACCATTTCCAGTATGGCTGGGTGGATGTGTCTGGGGTGATGCTCCATGTGGCATATTCCCCTCCTGCCTGTCGATAGGTCTTATGTGGGGTTTCACGACCATCCTCCAAAATAAAATAACAGTCACTTGCTACCAAACTAGTACAGTAGTCAATCATAAAGTGGTCTGTGTTAATCCATTTCCATCCTCTGACAGCGTTAGGACGGTGGAAAGGAACACTGTGGTCTCCGTCATGGTTAGGGATTGTGTTTGTACAGATTGCTCCACAGAAGGGACACTGTTTCCAGCAGCCACAGAGATGCTCAGAGAGCATTTTCTGAATGTCAGAAATCATTCCTTCTTCAGGCTTACTCAAACACTCCTGTTCCACTTTCATCATTGCAGGATCCAAAGCTTCACTCATGGCTTCTTTGAGAAACTCAATATCTCTAATCTCCTGGTGTTCAATGCTTACCAAGTCTTTTCGTGGAAAGTTCAAGTTACTACCCAAGTGATCACAGAACAAATCCAACCACCCAGACACAGTGCTGCTTTTATTTTTAGCTCTTGCTGTGGATTCATGAATAGCTGAGAGGATGGCATTCTTTATGTCATCTACACTTATTTTTAAAAAAGTCTTTATTTTATTACTTCTTTGTTCTGAACAATATCTTTCAATATGTCTTTGAATGTAATTCCTAAAAAATGATTCGGGATCATGAATGTACTCCCAGTAATTATCAAAATTTTCTTTTTCTGCCAGGGAGAGAAGAACGTGTTTCTCCAGGTTAGCCCTGTTTCCATTGAATTCTGGGCAGGTAGCTCGCATGTCCCCAGCAATTTTAGGGGCCATTTTCCCCCAAATCGTGTCGGAGACAGCAGGAGTGAGTTTGTGCCATAGAAAATCAACAAATGTTTTGACTGAGGTTGCTCCTTGACAAGAGATCTTAAAACTCATGAAGAAATCATCTTTCTTGCTTTCCAAATAATTTACAGGGTCATTTGCTATTTTGAATGCCCTATGCATCTCCTTAAAATTCTCAGATGCTCTTTGGAATAAACACAAAGATAAGTCAATTTTGTACTTTCTTGTAAATGTGTATCTTTCTTCAGTGGGTGCAGATTTCACCTCCTCTTCTATTATTTTCAGTATTTCATGAAAATAACTTGGATTGTAATCACGCTGTAGCCTTTGGAGTTTTTTAATAGTTTCAGTGTATCTTGAAAGAATGCGGTTAGTAGTCCTATTTATGGACTCTTTATCATGTACTTCAAAGTTCCTTGTAAATACGTACAACCTTTTGCTCATTTTGACATGTTTTTCATAATTGATTTCAAACTCCTTTCTAGACTTTTCCTTCAGTATATTCACCATGTCTGTCTCCTTTTTAAAATAGTCCAAAAGGATGTTTTCAGAATCCACGTCAATGTTAGGCTCTGTGACTGGAGGGGCAGTTGAGGACACACCACAGACCCATTTTTTCCAAAGTTGATTGAATTTGACATGCAGCTCTTCCTCACTCAATTCTTTATCCTTTACAGTTAAAGCCAATTCTCGGCTTCTCTCCAATAATTCCTTTTCATAACCTGACTTTTTGTTATCTAGTATTTCTTGATTCTTTTTGTAACTGAGATGTCCCTTGGCTTTATTTTTGCTCTCAAAAATAAGTGCCTCTTTAAGATTTATTAATTTATTTTCAAAACTTGCTTTCCACTGAATCATTATTTCACTATCTGGGTCTTCATTAAAATATTTGTCAAGTTCTTGCTGGATGGCTTTATATTTTTCTGTAACTGGGTCCTCAAGTGTGCCTAATGTCAGTTCCTGGATTTTGCCATTCATTATCTGGTTGATGAGCTGGTTCTGCAAGTCTAGCACGTAACTCCTCAGCTCCCAGGTCCAGGAATTATACATAGTTTCCAATTTGCTCATGGCCATGACCTCTCGGGTGTTCCTGAAACTGAAGATAAAGTTCTCATTCACTAGGGCTCTCCACAAATCTTGAACTCGCAATTTCACATCTGAGATCTTCATGATGCTTCCCCTCAACTCCTGTTTGGCAGCCATAAGAATTCTGCTTTTCAGATCCTGGACATTGTGGCTGTAGCGAGGATTGGGAGGGGCCATTGGGGGATTGCCATCCCAGAGGTGAGCAAAGTAGAAGACATCAGTATTGACATCAAATTTAATGATATCACCAAAGCGGGTTACATCTGAGCACTGTTCTTGCTCAGCTGCTGTTGCTGCCATTTCATCTAGTCTCTGCTCTAACCGCCTCCGTCCTTCCATAGTTTGGTCTTTAGCTGTGACTTCCCCCACATTCTGATGGATAAAAAGGCAACTTGGGGAGATTTTTACTTGTTTCATCCTCATAAATGCCTGAACAACTATTTGTAGGATATCTTGCATTTCTGATGGATTTTCCCCAAAAATATTGATCAGAGTCAAGTTTCCAAGTCCAATGACAAAGGTTGCCAACTCATTGTCACGATTTTTGGATTTGTTGCTGAGTTCTGGGGCCCGAAGGCCTTCTGTGTCCACAACAAGCACAAAGTCAAAGCCCAGTTCCTCTGTGAAAGTGTCCTCGACATTCAGGAGCTGCATGTAGGCCCCCCGGGTACACCTCCCAGCACTGACCGTGAACTGCAGCCCAAAAAGTGCATTCAGCAGGGTGGACTTCCCAGAGCTCTGTAGGCCAAGGACAGAGAGAACAAACAGCCGTTTGTTTCCAAGTTTCTCAGAGACCTTGTCAAAAAGAGCTGCCACCCACTTTAGAGGCACATATGAAGCATCCCCGTCCATCAGCTCAATGGGAACACCAGATATCATCAGATCTGCAGCAATCTGGGGAAGGGAGAGATAAAGGGTATTTTTAGTGGGGGAAGCTTCTTCCAGAGCTTCATAGATCTGGCCAACCTCTCTGAGAAGTTGCTCAATTCCCAATGTACAGTCACTAATCTCTGTGGAGATAGTTTCTATCTGGTTTTGCCAGCGTTGGAGGTCAGGGCTCTTTGGTGCCTTTTGCTTTTCTGTTTGTATCAGTGACCATAAAATGTTTTTCTTTTCATTCAGTTTTTCCAAGTGTCCTGCAGTCAGATTGTCCAAAAACACACTCAGCCATTGCAAAAAGTAGTGTGTGGGTGGAGTTTCTGAATGATTTTGGAGAATTTCAAGGACAGACTGCATTAATTCATTTAGAGGAAAGGCTCTGGTCAACTGTTGATTCCGTATTCTTTGTTTTTCTGTCTCAATCTCACTCTTGTGTTGTTCAATGCTTCGATTCCCTTTTTCTCTTAGATGATAGAGTTCTTTGTCCTTTTTACACCAACGATGCCACAGGTGTCCCTGAAGGGGCAGTAAGTTTTCCTTCACCTGAGATACATTTAATTCTCTCAGCAGAGCTATCAGGACCTCTGCCTTTTCTTTGGCTTCCTTGCAGTCTCCCTGGTCTCCATCAATAAGGAATCCTTGCTTGCGAGCAAATGGGATACAGTTCTCTAAGCTGAGAGCAGTGCCGGAGAGCTCCAGCAAATGTCTAATTGCAGTAGCAAGCTCCTCTGTTAATTCTGCCTCGTTTCTGTTTCTGAGACCAATAATCACTGTTTGTTTAGATTTATTGGTCATGTTATTTTCTTTATTATCAAATAAACATATCAAAGGTCTTGGTGACTGCCTCAGATCACGAACAATTTTTCGGTTTTCTTCATTGTCGTCAGAAGTTGACATGAGGACAACAATGAGAGAAGAGACCTCCTGCAGAAAGGTAAGTTGCTTCGTATGTTCCTTCGCATCTCCATGGAGATTGGTGAAGGTCACGCAGTTGTCAAATCTGTCCTCATCATCCCCTCCAGGGCAGAACCAGCAGATTTCCACCACTCCTTCCATCAAAAGACAGTCTTTGGTGCTCCCTCTACAATGTCGGTGGAAAAAGACATCATGTTTTCGTTTACTGAGAAGACAGTTCATGATCTGAGATTTGGAAGCTGAGAAGCCATTTCCAACTCTTATAAAGGACACAATGGGGGTAGAGACATGACACATCTGCTTATTCTTGTAATTGATCTTCTCCTTTCTTGGTGATTTCCTTGCTTCCTGCCAGCTCCTTCTAATTTGACTGAGAGACCAGAAAGAGAATTCAATTTGAGAACTGCAAGGATTAGGTATGAGAAGAGGGAGTGCAAACTGGCAAATGGAAAGTTTGGACAAAATATACTGTCTGGCAAAATTATCTGCACAGTGAAGAATTGCCATCTGAACATCCATAGGGTTAATATGGGGCCTAGGATCAGTATCTGAAGGATTAGTATCACTGTCTTCAAATAAGTCTTCATATGAATCAAAAGCCTCATTTTCTTGATTTGAGGCACCTGGATAGACTTGATTCTGTGTGTTTTCGTCATTTCTGAAGATCTGGTATCTCAGCCCATAATCCAGCACTTGTAGCTTCTGAAGGAAATATAAGGGAAGCTCTCTTTCAGAGCTTGGCTGCGTGTTGTATACAGAAATCTTGTTGATCAGATGGAAGTTAGCTCTGCTCATCCTTTTTGGGTAGTAATGTTCTAGCCCTAGACACTGGAGTAATTTTAGGAAGGCTGTATGTTCTATACCTTCCCATTTGCTATTTCTATTATGATGTGGATCGTGGGATTGTTTCTTTTCATGGAAAATACTTTCTAAGTTTTTTGTTATCTCATCCATTTTCAATGGAGAGAGGGTGGCTTCATAATTACCATCAATGAGCAACCTCAAGTCTTTCTCTAGGTTGTCCCAATCCTGATCCGCTCCAGGTTTGGAGAGGACATGGACAACTTCTTTTGACAAAAATTGGCCCATGAGTTGCCTTATTGATGCCAAGCGTTGTGTTTTCTCCTCAGGAGAGACAGCCATGACTCCAGCGGTAGCTGTCAGACCTGTGAGCACCAGGAATGCCTGAGCTCTGTACGTGCAAATACTTTTGAGTTCCTGGTATTTATCTTGGGCAGTTTGCATTTCATCCAAAAGAAAGTCTAACTCCTCACACCCCAGGAGATACTGAAACGTATTGTGTACCACATGGTAACCTGCACCAGCTGCAATGGAAAGTAACAAGAGCTGTGTGTCTGGCTGCTCTGTTTCTTGGAGGTAATTCAAGAAGCAGCCAAGACACAAACTGACCTCATAAGTGGCCTTTCTCTGAGCTTCTTCCACTGTTTCTGCAGACTCAGGTTTGGCCATGGCTTCTTTGAGGTCATTGTGGGTTTTCTTTAAGATTTTAATTAATTCAGAAAACTGGGAGATGTTGATGTGCTCTTCTTCTGACTTTGATTGGAAGACCCACTGCATGATGGAATGAGCCTGAGGAAAGTTATTCACTTTGTAGATGTGAGGATCCAACAGGCTGCGTAACTGAGATTTAATAAACTTAGTTTCATAAATGGAAGACTTTTTGCAAAAGTTAACAGTGTTTACCAGAAAATTCTGTAGAACCTCATCTGTGAGGCAAATATTAACCCAAGTGTCATAAGTTTTTATTTTTTGACTCAACATTTCCATGAAATTTATCAGTTTTTTAAGCTGCTGTTCAGGGTCAGATACCTCCCAGGATTTCACATCCTCTAGGAAAACCCTAGCCTCCTTCCCAACACTCAGTAAGTCTTCTCCATCCTGGGTCTGGGCAGTGATGCCAGTCAGAGCAGAGTAGCTATCCTTCAGTAAGCTAGCCACCTGACATGGATCCTTAAAATCACTTCTGTGGTTGGAGAGGATGATGTCCCAAACGGGCACCAGCTGAAGTCCCCGGTCAATGACACTCCAGGTTTGATTACTGGCAACTAGGCCAGCTTTCCATTGGAAAAAGCCATTTGCTTCTGGTGGGCCACCTGTCTGGGCCACAGATAATTGGACTTTGGTTTGGAGATTTTGGAAGGTTGTGCTTTGGGTGGCAGTTTCTGAATGAGAGCCTGACCCATCCACACCTGCAGCAACTTTCACTCCAAAGCCACTGTAGCTGCCCCTTATGTAACCATTCAGGGCCACTGCTGACTGCTGTTTTACTTCTGCCAGCTGCTCACTTCTGAAACCCTCTGATACGGCTTTCCACCAGTAGATTCCTCCCAGGTGCAGAGGGCCCTGGTTGGCATGAGAGCCAAACCTGTGGAAGAAAGCTTCAGCCCTGTGCCTCAGCAAGGGGAGACTGTCTGTGTCTGCAGGCTGACTCAGAAGTTCTTCAATGCATTTCAGTTCCTGGAGAGCAGCCTTGGAGAACTGGAGCTGATCCATGGGAAAGTGGCAGGAGGCAAGTGGGACATAGCTGAACTTGGTAGAGCAGAAATAGGAGTGCTCAGAATGTGATTGTTGCATTTCCTTGGATTCTGAATGTTTGCTGTGGTCGATACCAGCTTCCATACTAAATCTCCAACCTCCGCCCTTGGCTGAGGCAATTACACTGAAGCCCAGCTTCTCTGTCATCTGGGTGAACTTGGATTCTTCTTGAGAAGATGTAAATTCCCTGGTTTCCATCCGAGTGCCATGCTCAGGGCCAGAGATTAAGAACTCCTTGGGGACACTGAGTAGTTCTTCTCTCTTCTGTATAAGCTCTAATTGGTAGCTGGTTTTGTACATTCCCTGCAGGGCCAGCCCTCCAGATGCCCATCTCACGAGATCTCTATCTGGGAGGTTTTTCCTGTGAGACAGTGTCCCCTCCATGAGGTTGAGTTGTCCCTGCACATGTTCCATCACTTCTCTTAAGGATTTTTCGGGGGGTGGCCAGTACTCTTTGGGAATCTCCATTGCCTGCCTCAGCTCTTCCTCTTTTTTCCTTACTTCCTCTTCTTGTCGTTGCCTCCCTTCTGATAGTAAGTCTCTTAGCTCCTGCAGTGCCTGTTCAGCCTTCTTCTGTTCTTTCTTTATCATTTTCACTTGAGACTCCTGTAACTTTGAAAGGCTATTTGAGTTAAGTAGCTTCTCCAGAGCCCTTTTCTCCCAGGGATGTTGTGCCTGGGATTTCAGCTTCTGCAGGTCTTTTTCTTCTATGTGTTGTAAGGCCTGTGCACAGGTCACACCCAGCTGTTCCTGCAGCTTTGGCAGCCAGTACTCAACTGACAGTCCTACTTCTCTCAGCATCTCTTGGAGATCTTGCCCACTTTTGCCTCCGATAAGGGGCTCATCAGATGTGGAGTCTGCTGTGTCCATCACTGTGGAAAGAAAAGACAATCAGTTAGCCTCTGTCATGAACTTAGGAAGTGTAAGCCATATCAAAATAAGGATAGGAGTACTAAAGTGCAAGTCTCTTCCATGGCAGGTGTGTTTAGTGGTTAGAGCATTGGTCTGTACACCAAAGGGTCATAGGTTACTGAACAAGGGCTGTACCAGGATTTTGGGTTCGCTCCCTGCTCCCAGTTGGGGTGTGTGTGGGAGGATGTTTCTCACACTGATGTTTCTCTCTCTCTTTCTTTCCCATTCTTCCTCCTTTCCTTCCTGTCCCTCCTTGCCTCTCTCTCTCCCTCCCTTCCACTCTCCCTCTTACCTTCCCTTTCACACTCTCAGAAAAGCAATGGAAATAATATCCTTAGGTGAGGATTAACAACAGCAGCAAAAAGATGCAAGTCTTTAAGGCTTTCTCATCCTTTCATTTCATTGTTTTATAAAATATACTAGAGGCCTGGTGCATTCGTGCCCTCGGCAGGGTCCCTCATCCCTACCTGCGCCCTGTCGCAGTCTGGGAGCCCTCGGAGGATGTCTGTCTGACGTCTTAGGCCAACTCAGTCGGACATTCTTAGTGTTGCTGTGTAGGTGGGAGAGGCTCCCACCACCGCCGCTGTGCTTGCCAGCTGTGAGCCTGGCTTCTGAGCGGTGCTCCCCCTGTGAGAGTGCACTGACCACCAGGAGGCAGCTCCTGCATTGAGCATCAGTGCACATCATGGCGACCAGTTGTTCCGCTGTTTGGTCGATTTGCATATTCGCCTTTTATTATATAGGATTAGTGTTTTAAAAATTTGGGGTGTGTGTGTATATGCCTCCACATGTGCACAAACAAGAAGATATCTTTGTGGGTGTTCTCAACATGGATTGCTTTTGTAGTTGTCAGGATGAATTGCAACTTAATAGCCTGGGTTTTGGCACTTCCTATTTAAACAGAATCAGTTGAATGGAGAACATTAAGGGGACACCAATTATTATCCCACAATTAGTTTCTATCAAACCTGTGTTGAATGGTTCCCTCATTGTTTCTGTCATTTTTTGTGCCATCCTATATGGCTTGCGAGCGCAGTGGAGATGACGGGAGCCTAACCCACCTCCATGGCAGTGCTT
Source organism: Myotis myotis (assembly GCF_014108235.1). Lineage (NCBI taxonomy): Eukaryota > Metazoa > Chordata > Mammalia > Chiroptera > Vespertilionidae > Myotis > Myotis myotis. Next base: position 44,030,808 of record NW_023416314.1, read on the forward strand.
AGGAGCAGCGAGCCTGGCTTCTGGTTGAGTGGCGCTCCCACAGGGGAAGCTCTGCTCAGCCAGAAGCCGGGCTCACAGCTGGTGAGTACAGCAGCAGTTATGGGAGCCTCTCCTGCCTCCTCTACAAGCAGGCGGTAAGGAGCGAGGGGCCCTGGATTGGGATACCCTGGACTGTGAGAGGGATGTCTGATTGCCAGTTTAGGCCCGATTCCCAGGGGCCTAAGCCAGCGGACATCCCCTTAGGGGTCCTGGACTGCGAGAGGGTGTAGGCTGGACTGAGGGAACCCCACCCAGTGCATGAATTTTGTGTACCAGACTTCTAGTTTTATAATAGTTATTTACTCTCCTGTCCTTTAAAATACAGTTCTTGACATCCGCATTATGGTGCATAAGATATTTCTCTTTTTTCCCCCTCCTATTTTGTACAACTAATTAGACACATATCCACAAACAAACGTGCCCCTCTGTTGGAATTTTGGGATTATGCCAAGGATGTCAAGGGAGTCTTGACTACCTGTTCATCTAGTAATAGGCAGAGGACTTCCATATGGGCTATGGAACCAGCAATTCTGCCCAATGGTCTTAGCATGGTTGGAAAACCTTTTTAATGCTCCTCTGGGCAGATGCCCAAAGATGAGAGAGAATTTTCAGAAGTCCAGTCTTTGCAAGGGTAGATTGCAGCATGAGTTTGGGGACATTGCATGGGCTGAGCTATCCGATGGTGGCAATTTCTCCAGTGTGGAAAAGGAGAGTGGTTAGTGAGTGCCTGGCTACCCAAGTTTTGTGGGACATGGCTCGAGAAACACATTGCTTTCCAGCAGCACTCAGAGTACTGTGGCAGGACCTTCATGACCAGGGGAAAGGAAAAGATGGGAAAGAAGCATAGAAGAATATCAAAGAGCATTAAAGGGATAAGTTTTTGCTGATTTGCTTGGACATCAGCAAGAAGGCCTTCCATGTCCTTCTGAGAGAACCTCACCTGAGGATCTTCCCACTGGGTCAGCAGGTACTAACAATGCCTCAAGTGCTAAGCCTGAAACTCCCCTTTACTGCGGCCACCCACTCGTGTACACTCCTGTGTTGAACAGTGAGAGCTAATCTGGAAAATGTAGTGGAATCTGAAAAGCACACTAGGATCTGTGTGCAAGGGAGAAACCACTCACTTGGGATATAGCACCACCTTCTGGAAAACAGTGAAAAGCTAAAAGTTTTTTCTTTAATATCACAAACAGTACAAGGATGTCCACTCCCACCATTTTTATTCAACATAGTATTGGAAATCCTAGCCATAATATTCAGACAAGAAAAAGAAATGAATGCATCTGAATTGGAAAGGAAAAGTAAAATTGTCATTATTTGTAGATGATGCTACTATACAGGCATGGCAAAAGTAGGTTTACAGTTGGGAGTACGAGAAGCACCTTGTGACATTTTTTTTGAGTTAATAAAGCTATTGCAATTATAACCTGTATGCCTTTTTCCAGATGAACAACTGTAAACCCACTTTTGCTCACCCAAGTGTATAGGGAACCCTAAAGACTCCTCCATAAAATTATTAGAACTAATAAATGAATTCAGTAAGGTAGCATAATACACAATGAATTCTCAGAAATTGGTTGCATTTTTATACACCAATAACTTACTATCAGAAAGAGAAATTAAGAAAACAATCCATTTACAATTGCATCAAACAGGATAAAATGTATAGGAATAAATTTAATCAAGAAGGTAAAAGACTCTTACTGTGAAAACTATTACACACCGAAGAAATCGAAGAAGATACAAATAAAGCAACAATGTGGTCATGGATAGGAAAAATTAACTTGATTAAAATGTCTATACTACCCAAAGCAATCCTCAGATTTAATGCAATCCATATCCAAATACCAATGTCATATTTCATAGATCTAGAACAAATAATTCTAAAACTTATATGGAAACACAAAAGACCCTGAATAGCCACAGCAATCTTGAGAAAGAAGAACATACTTTGAGGTATCATGCTACCTGATATCAAACTACTTTAAGGCTATAGCAATAAAAACAGCATGGTACTGGCATAAACATGGACACCTAGGTCAGTGGAACAAAGTAGAGCTCAGAAATAAATCCACCCTTGTGTGCAACTAACCTCTGACAAAGGAAGGAAGAATACAGTGTAAAAACAGCCTCTTCATTAAACGGTGTTGGAAAAACTGGACAGATACATATAAAAGAGTGAAACTAGACCACTTTCTTAGACCATATCAAAAATAAACTTCAGCCAGTTTAAATATGTGGATACAAAACCTGAAAACAAAACACCTAGAGGAAAACTTAGGCAGTATGCTCTTTGAGTACTTTATAATAATAAAAGTGTAATATGCTAATTAGACCGGACATCCTTCTGGATGACATTCCAGATGTCCTTCCTGATGAAGCCGGGCTGGAGGGAAGCCAGCCAAGGTCCTGGGTACCTGAGAGTGGCCGGAGGGAAGCAGCCTGGGTCCCAGGTGCCTGCCTGCGGCCGGACGAGGGAAGCCTGGATCCTGGGTGCTGGAAGGAAGCCAGTGCCAGCATCCAGGGGAAGGAAGGCCTACTCTTGCATGAATTTTCGTGCATCGGCCTCTAGTAATGTGTATAAGTGTCTTATCAGTATGTTATTACAATTGAAACTAGTATAATATTGTATATTAACTATACATGAAAACTGAATTTTTAAAAATTTATACTACATTGCCTTAGTAGAATGAAAGAGAAAAATCACATAAGAGTAGATGCAAAAAAAGCATTTGACATACTACAACATTCTTTCATGTTAAAAATTCTTAACAAATTTGGAATAGAAGGAACACAATTCAACATAATGAGTATGATACATGACAAAATCACAGCTAACATACTCAATGGTAGAAAATAGAAGGCTTTTTAAATAAAAAAATCAGGAATATGATTAGGGTGCCTTCTCACCACTCTTATTCAACACAGTACTGGAAGTTTTAGTTAGAGCAATTAGGCAAGACAAAGAAATAAAAGCCATCCAAACTGGAAATGAAGAAGTAAAATTGTTATTATTGCAAACAATACTATTTTATATATGAAAAATTCCTAAAGACTAACCAAAAAAACCATTGGAACCAATGAATGAATTCAGTAAAGTTGCAGGATGTAAAATCAGCATACAGAAATCAGTTGTGTTATCATACATTAACAATGAAACATCTGAAAAATAAAGAAAGAAAACTATTTCATTCACAACAGCATCAAAAACAATACTTAGGAATAAATTTAAACGGGGAAGTAAAAGATCTATGCAATGAAAACTACAAGGCTTTAATGAAAGAAATGGAAAAAGACACAAACAAATGGAAGATATCTCAGTCTTGTGGATTAGAAGAATTAACACTGTTAAAATGTCCAGACCAAGCAAAACCATCTATAGATTCAACACAATCCTTATCCTAATTCCAATGACATTTTTTCACAGAAGTAATAAAATGCCACCTTAAAATTTGTGTGGCCCCATAAAAAAAAAACCCAAATGTTCAAACAATCCTGAGAAGGAAGAACAAAGCCAGAGGCATTACAATTCCTGCTTTCAAACTATACTACAAAACTATAGTAATTAAAACAGTATGGTACTGGTATAAAAATAGACACCTAGACCAATGAAACAACATAGAGAGCCAAGAATTAAACTTCTGCTTATGTGGTCAACTAATATTAGACACTAGAGCAGCGGTTTTCAACCTGGGGGTCTTGACCCCTTTGGCGGTCGAACAACCCTTTCACAGGGGTCGCCCAAGACCATCCTGCATATCAGATATTTACATTATGATTCATAACAGTAGCAACATTACAGTTATGAAGTAGCAATAAAAATAATTTTATGGTTGGGTCACAACTTGAGGAACTGTATTTAAAGGGCCAGAAGGTTGAGAACCACTGCACTAGAGGCCCAGTGCATGAAATTTGTACACAGGGGGGGGGGAGGGGGGGAGAAGGGGTCCCTCAACCCGGCCTGTGCTCTCTCGCAGTCCGGACGCTCTTGGGGGATGTCTGACTGATGGCCTAAGCCAGCAGTTGGACATCCTTAGTGCTGCCACAGAGGCGGGAGAGGCTCCCAACACCACCGCTGCGCTCACCAGCTGTAAGCCCAGCTTCTGGCTGAGTGGCACTCTGCCTGTGGGAGTGCACAGACCACCAAGGGGCAGCTCCTGCATTGAGCATCTGCCCCCTGGTGGTCAGTGCATGTCATAGTGACCAGTCATTCCGGTGTTTGGTCGATTTGCACATTAGCCTTTTATTATATAGGATAGAAGTCAAAAACACTCAATGGAGAAAGGATTGTCTCTTCAATAAATGGTGCTGGAAAACTGAATAACTACATGCAGAAAAATGAATTGGGGCCCTATCTTACACCACTCACAAAAATGAACTCTAAATGGTATAAAGTTTTTAACATAAGACCGGATACTGTAAAAATTATAGAAATAAACATGGAAAAGAACCTCCTTGACATTGTAGTAAAGATTTTTTGGGGGATATAATTCCAAAACACAAGTGACAAAAGCAAAAATCAAGTGGAAGCACAGCAAAGTATAAAGTTTCTGCAGAGCAAGAGAAAAAAATAGGGTAACATGCAGAATGGGAAAAATATTTGCAAATCATAAGATTGGGGTTTGCATAAGGGGTTAATATACAAAATACAAAACTATAAACCTCCAAAAATTTAATTAAAAAATGGGCAGAGAAAGTAAATAGACATTTTTCCAAAGAAGACATCCAAATGACCAAAAGGTACATGAAAAGATGCGGAACATCACTATTCATCAAGCACAATGAGATATTACCTTATTCCTGTAAGAATGGCTATTATTAAGAAGATGAAAGAACAAATCCTGGCAAAGATGTTGAGAAAAGGGAACCCCCGTGTAATGCTGGTGGCAATAGAAATTCATTGGGCTCCTATGGAAAAGAGTGTGGAGGTTTCTCCAAAATATTAAAAATAGAACTACCATATGATCCAGCAATTTTACTTCTGGGTATATATCCTAGGAAGTGAAAACAGGATATTGAGGAGATGTATACACTCCCATGTTTATTACAGCATTTTTCACAATAGCCAAGATTTTACACACATGCACACGCGTGCGTGCACACACACACGAATATTCTTAGTCTGTTGTGATATATTGCATTGCTCTTTGAATGTTGAACCAGCTTCACATACTGATATTAAATCCCACTTGGTTGTGGTGAATCATTCTCTTATAAGAATGATTGAATTCCATTTGCTAATATTTTCTTCATGAGAGAAGAAAACCCCAGCATTTGTAGAGCCAATCTAGGCTCAGAAACCATGGCAAACTCTATTATGTCCTCACTGACCATCTATCCCAGTGGTATGCTGGGACCAGTCTGTACTGGCTCATGAGAAGCATTTGCTAAATTTTCAGGAATTTTGTATGGCAATTACTAAGCACAGCCATTATGAAAAATAAACTATCTAAGGTCACATCAGCAAATATAAACAGTAAATAGCTCTGAGGGTCAATCCTACCACTGCAACTACAAACAAGCAAGAAAAAAGCCATGCAATTCAACCTTGTTGGAACTCTACAAAATTGTCAAAGGTGTATAGCAACCAAATGAATATCAAATGAAGGAAAAGGCAACTTAAAAGTGTTAGGGAAGGAGACAAAATGGCGGCAGAATAGATGAACGTGTCCCAAGCTTTGTCCCGGAGCAAACAGAATGAGCAGCTGAAATGAATAACATCCAACCCGAATTGGCTAGTGAGACAATTTGCAGCTGGGAAGGGCAGAGGACCCCTGGAGAAAGGTAAAATCAAGGTTCTGGGCAGGAGAGTCTGCCAGACCTCTGAGCCCAGAGGGTCAGAAGGAAACTGCACAGCACCTATCTGCGTCCCTGGGGACAGGCACAGCTTCTGACTGTGGAAAGGAGGTCCACAGGACTGCTGGAGGCAGGGGATTCTAGATCTGGGTCCACAGTCACGAAAGGCCAGCCAAGAAGGGGCAGCCTGAAGGGCTGACCTGTCCGTGCAGTGCCGACAGGAGAGGAGCTCACAGAGGCGCAGTCCTTCCCCTCTCTGTGGCCAGTGCTTTTCTTCACTGAACCTAGTTCATAGGACCTTTTGAATACAGAAACTCACCCGTGGCTGAGGCAGACTTGTGGAGTCTGGGGAGAGGCTGGGGAGAGGAGGGGGTCCAGGAGAAGTGGCAGTGAGTCTGGCGCTGAGTCATACCTGAGCCTGGGATCTGGGCAGCCATTTTGTCCTGAAGAGATAGCCCTCCCTCCAGTCTCTAAGCAACCAATACAGCCACACCCAGATTCCACCCTGAATGGTACAAAGGATTAAAATAAAAAATCTGAATAGTCCCTGAGAATCCACAGACACTTGCCTAAAGAGAGGCCTTCAGTCCCAGCAACAGGAAACTGCAGACAATACAGAAGACTGGGATCTTAAGCCAGCCAAAGGAATGACACTTCACTTTTTCCTTTTTTATTATTATTTTGTTATCTCTTTTTATTTTCTTTTACTTTTTTGTTTGATGATTTATTTTCTATTTCTTTTCACATTATTTTTTCATCACTCTATTTTATTTTTATTTTCTATTTTTATTTTTTATACCATTTTCAAATAAATTTTTTTGTAAATTTATTATTATTATTTTCTTCTCATTCTCTTTCTTCTTATCCACTCATCCCCTTTCTACTTCCTCTAAACTGAATTGAAGTCCTTCCCATATTCATCCAATTCTTAAACTTATTTTCAGTATATAAGCTCAGCCTCTACAGATTCTGCCCCCACCCTCTTTGCTGGGTGTTTGTATTTTTTTGGTTTAATTATTGGTTCTGTGGTGTTTTCTCCATATATATATATATATATATATATATATATATATATATATATTCTCCTTTTTCTTCCTTTTTCTTTTCTCTCTTATCTTTTTTTCTCTCTTCAATATCATTTGTGCTCTCTTTTCTCTCCCCTAGTTCTCTTTTCTCAGGTGGTCATTTATATTGGGGTTATCAGTGTCATGAGTACATTCGTGCTTTGTTCCCTTTGTGTAGTGTCTTGTCGAGGTGAATTTTATCCTGTCTGGCCAATGTGCTAGAGAGCGAGCCACATAACCATACACCTGGAGAGGAAACTCCATCCACAAATGGGTCAATAACACCCCAGACCCAACTACAGAGGCAGGAAAAAGGCAGCCGTGAGGGAGAGAGCGTGAGTGAGTGAGGGAGTAAAAGAGGAGTGTGTGGTCATGTGGTGTGTGTGTGTGTGTGTGTGTGTGTGTGTGTGTGTGGCGCAGTTAGGTCCCACAGGACCTTCGGGAGCAGGCTAACTGGGCTAGCCTAACCTGTCAACTTCTGCTACTATCGCAAACAGTACCAGGAGGCCAGCTCTTCCTCAGAGGCCTCGCCTTTTTGAAGGGGAGAGCTGCTGTAACTGGGAGCCCAGCCTCACCTCCACCCAGGGTGCCCTCATATAACACCTGGAACTCTACAGCCACCTCTGTCAAGGACCTGCTATCTTGGCTGTGTTCCCAGGGTCACCAAGTCTCCAGTCACCCCGGGTGCAGGATCCTGTGAGTTCTGAAGTGCACTCCCCTCTGACCAGCCCAATGCTTTAGCCCAGGGCACTGCGACCATGTGAGCAGCAGACATGTGAGCAGCCCGCCCCAGGGCTAAGAGCAGCAGCCTCACGTGGCCTGCCTTTGTCCAAGGAGCAGAAGCTGTGTGAGTGGCCCACTCCCCCATCCGAGGAGCAGCAACCATGCGAGAAGCCTGCCCCATCCAAGGAGCAGAAGCTGCATGAGCAGCCCACCCACGACTGAGGAGCAGCAGCCCTGCGCAGCCCGTCCCCATCTGAGAAGCAGCAGCTGTGTGAGCAGCCTGCTACACTGTCTGAGGAGCAGCAACCACACGAGCAGCCCTCCCATGACTGAGGAATGGCATCCTTGTGCAACCTGCCCCTGTCCGAGGAGCAGCAGCTGCAAGCAGACTACACCCTGCACCTGTCCATGGAGAAGCAGCTGTGTGAACAACCAGCCCTCATCCAAGGACCAGCATCTACATGAGCAGACACCACCCATGTTTGAGGAACAGCAGCCCTGTGCAGCCTGCCCTGGTCTGAGGAGCAGCAGCCACATGCAGCCTGCACCCGTCCAATGAGCAGAAGCCAGGTGAGTGGCCTGCTGCCATCAGAGGAGCAGCTCATTCCCACCTGAGGAGCAGCAGCCGCATAAGCATCCAATCCTCCGTCTGAAGAGTAGCAGTCGCGTGAGCAGACCACCCCTGTCTGAGGAGCAGAAGCCCTGCAAGCAACCTGCCCCTGTCCAAGGAGCAGCAGCTTCATGAGCAGCCCACCCCATTAGAGGAGTAGTAGCAGCACGAAGCCCACCCCCATCTGAGGAGCAGCAGCCTCATGATCAGCCCACCCCCATCCAAAGAACAGCAGCTGTGCAAGCAGCCTCCCCCCACCAGTCAGAGGAGCCACCACTACTGAAAACAGCACCCACCAGAGGAGCCACTGCCAACTGAGAAGCAGCCACTACCACAACCACCTGAGGAGCTACCACAGCCCAAAGAGCAGCCCTGCAGGGCTTGACATCTAGATCAGTCAATGAGATAAAAAATGGGTAGACAAAGAAACCCTAAAGGAAAGAAAAGGAGGAATTGCCAGAAAAGCAGCTAAGTGAAACAGAGACATACAGTATGTCAGAAAAAGAATTCAGAATAAGGTTCATATAGTTCATAAACCGGATGGATGTAAAAAATCAACTTATGGAAGAATCAAGAAGAAATGAAGAGTGGCCAAAACCGGTTTGGCTCAGTGGATATAGCGTCGGCCTGCGGACTGAAAGGTCCCAGGTTCGATTCCGGTCAAGGGCATGTACCTGGGTTGCGGGCACATCCCCGGTGGGGGATGTGCAGGAGGCGGCTGGTCAATGTTTCTCTCTCATCGATGTTTTTGACTCTCTATCTCTCTCCCTTCCTCTCTGTAAAAAAGTCAATAAAAATATATTTTTTTAAAAAAATAAAGCTGCCAAGAAAATCAGTAAATCATCTCTGTTAAAAAAAAGAAAAAAAAAAAAAGAAATGAAGAGTGATATAGTTGCAATAAAAAACACTGTGGAAAGCTTCAACAGTAGACTAGGAGAAGCAGAGGACTGATTTAGTGAATTAGAAGACAGGGAAGCAAAACACACCCAAACTGAACTGCAATTGGAGAAAAAAATTAAAAGACAGGAGGAGAGCCTAAGGGAGCTATGGGACAACATGAAATGAAGCAACATATGAATAATAGGGGTGCCAGAACAACACGAAGAGGAACAAGGGTTATTAAATCTATTTGAAGAAATAATATCAGAAAACTTCCCTGATGTGGGGAAGAAAAAAGTCACACAAGCACAGAGAGTCCCAAACAAGATGAACCGAAAAGACCCACACCAAGACACATCATAATTACCATGGCAAATGTTCAGGACAAAGAGAGAATCTTAAAGGCTGCAAGAGAGAGACAGAAAGTTATGTACAAGGGATCTCCCATTAGATTATCAAATGATTTCTCAACAGAAACACATCAGGCCAGAAAAGAATGGAAGGAGATTTACAAAGTGATGCAAATCAAGGGACTGAACCCCAAAATACTGTATCCAGCAAGGCTATCATTCGAAATTGAAGGGGAAATAAGGACTTTCACAGACAAATAAAAAGGATAAGGGAGTTTATAAATACCAAGCCAGCAATGCAAGAAATGCTAAAGGGACTGGTGTAAAAAGAAGAAATAAAAAGGTAAGAAGGAACACAGGCACAAAAAATAAAAATGGCTATAAACAAGTACCTTTCAATAAAACTTTAAATGTAAATGGACTAAATGCTCCAATCAAAAGACATCGAGTGGCTGAATGAATAAAAAAACATGATCCATATATATGCTGTCTACAAGAGACCCACCTTAGAACAACGGTCCCACACAGACTGAAAGTGAAGGGATGGAAAAATATCTTTCAGGCAAATGGAAATGAAAAAAAAGCTGGGGTAGCGATACTTATATCTGACAAAATAGACCTCAAAGTGAGGGCCATAACAAGAGAGAAGGAAGGCTACTTCATAATACTAAAGGGATTGATACAACAAGAGGATATAATCCTGATAAACATATATGCACCCAATGCAGAAGCACCCAAATACATAAAAAAAACACCTGGAAGGTATCAAGGGAGAGATTGACAACAATACAATCATAGTAGGGGACTTTACTACACCACTGACGTCACTGGATAAATCCTCTAGACAAAAAATTAGCAAAGAAACAGCAATCATAAATGACTCACTAGATCAGATGGACTTAATTGACATCTTTAGAACATTTCACCCCAAAGCTGCGGAATATACGTTCTTCTAAAGTGCACATGGGACATTTTAAAAAATAGACCACATAGTGGGTCACAAGCAAAGTCTCCCCAAATTCAAGAAGGTTGAAATCATATCAAGCATCTTCTCAGCCCACAATGGCATAATATTAGGAATAAGCTACAATGAAAACAATCCAAAAATGTCAAACACCAGGAAGCTAAATAGCATGCTGTTAAATAATGATTGAGTTACTAAACATATCAAAAAAGAAATTAAAAACATCCTGGAAACTAATGACGATGAAAACACAACAATCCAAAACCTATGGGACACAATGAAAGCAGTCCTGAGAGGGAAGTTTATAGCTCTACAGGCCTACCTAAAAACAAACAAACAAACAAACAAACAAAACAAGAAAAAAATGATTGTTAATCATCTAACTCCACAACTCAAAGAATTAGAAAGAGAGCAACAAGAAAAGCCCAGAGTGAGCAGAAGGAAGGAGATAATAAAGATCAGAGCATAAATAAATGACATAGAGACCAAAAACCAATGAAATCAATGAAATCAAGAGCTGGTTCTTTGAAAGGATAAACAAGATTGATGAACCTCTAGCCAGGCTCACCAAGAAGCAAAGAGAGAGGACCCAAATAAACAAAATCAGAAATGAAAGAGGCAAAATAACAACAGACCCCACAGAAATACAAATGATTGTTAAAAAATACTGTGAACAACTCTATTCTAACCTGGAGGAAATGGACATATTCCTAGAAAAATACTGCCTTCCAAAGCCAATCAGGAAGATTCTAAAAATCTTAATAGGCTGATAACTATGGAAGAAATTGAAGCAGTCATCAAAAAGCTTCCAGCAAACAAATGCTAGGGGCCAGACAGCTTCACAGGGGAGTTTTACCAAACATTCAAGGAAGAACTAAAACCTATCCTCCTCAGACTACTACAAAAAATTCAAGAGGAAGGAACACTTCCAACCTCATTTTCTGAAGCCAGCATCACCCTAATATCAAAACCAGATAAAGACAACACAATGAAGAGAATTACAGGCCAATATCCCTCATGAACATAGATGCAAAAATCTTCAACAAAATTCTAGCAAATCAGATTCGGCAGTACATCAGAAATATACTCCATGACCAAATAGGATTTATCCCAGGGATGCAAAGATGGTACAGTATCCGCAAATCAATAAACGTGATACATCACATAAAGAAATTGAGAGAAAAAAGAACACATAGTCATATTAATTGATGCAGAAAAAGCATTTGACAAGATCCAACACCCTTTCTTGATAAAAACTCTCTGCAAGATGGGAATAGAAGGATCATACCTAAACATAATAAAAGCCATATATGACAAACCCACAGCCAACATCATACTCAATGGGCAAAAACTAAAACCATTTCCCCTAAGAACAGGAACAAGACAAGGATGCTCACACTCACCACTCCTCTTCGACATAGTACTGGAAATACTAGCCATTGTGATCAGACAAGAAAAAGAAATAAAAGGCATCCAAATTGGAAAAGAAGAAGTAAAACTGTCCTATTCACAGATGACATGATACTGTACATAGAAAACCCTAAAGACTCCACAAAAAAATTATTAGACTTAATAAATGAATTCAGCCATGTAGCAGGATACAAAATTAATGCCAAGAAATCTATGGCATTTCTATACACCAATAATGAACTTACAGAGAGACTAATAAAGCAATCCCATTTACCATCATACCAAAAAAATTAAGATACCTAGGAATAAACTTAACTAAGGAGGTAAAAGACCTATACACAGAAATCTACAGGACACTGAAAAAAGAGATAGAGGAAGGTATAAACAGATGGAAGATCATACCGTGTTCATGGATTGGTAGAATCAACATCATCAAAATGTCCACACTACCCAGAGCAATCTACAGATTCAATGCACTGCCCATTAAAATACCAATGGCATATTTCACAGACCTAGAACGAACTTTCCAAAAATTCAACTGGAATAAAAAAAGATCCCGAATAACTGCAGCAATCCTGAAAAAGAAGAACAAAGTAGGTGGGGTCTTAATACCAGATATCAAGCTGTATTACAAAGTCACTGTTCTCAAAACAACCTGTTACTGGCACAAGAACAGACATATAGATCAATGGAATAGAATAGAGAACCCAGAAATCGACCCAAACCACTATGCCCAATTAATATTTGACAAAGGAGGCATGAATGTACAATGGAATCAAGATAGTTTCTTCAATAAATGGTGTTGAGAAAATTGGACAGATAAATGCAAAAAAATGAAACTAGACCACCAACTTACACCATACCCAAACATAAACTCAAAATGGATAAAGGACTTAAACATAAGACGAGAAACCATAAAAATACTAGAGGAATCCACAGGCAGCAAAATCTCAGACATATGCCAAAGCAATTTCTTCACTGATACTGCTCCTAGGGCAATGGAAACTAAAGAGAAAATAAACAAACGGGGCTATATTAAAATAAAAAGCTTTTGCACAGCAAAAGAAACTATCAACAGAAAACAAGAAAGCCCACTGCATGGGAGAACATATTTGCCAATGTTATCACCAATAAGGGCTTAATCTCCAACATTTACAGGGAACTCATACAACTTAACAAAAGGAAAATAAACAACCCAATCAAAAAATGGGCAACAGACCTAAATAGGTACTTTTCGAAAGAAGACAGAATGAAGGCCAAGAGACATATGAAAACATGCTCAAAATCACTAATCATCCGGGAGATGCAAATCAAAACGACAATGCGGTACCATCTCACACCTGTCAGAATGGCTATCATCAACAAATGACAAGTGCTGGAGAGGATGTGGAGAAAAAGGAACACTCGTGCACTGCTGGTGGGAATGCAGACTGGTACAGCCACTGTGGAAAACAGTATGGATTTTCCTCAAAAAACTAAAAATGGAACTCCCATTTGACCCAGTGATCCCACTTCTAGGAATAGATCCCAAGACATCACAAACACCAATCCGAAGAGATATATGCACCCCTATGCTCATAACAACACCATTTTACAATAGCTAACATTTGGAAACAGCCTAAGTGCCCATCAGCAGATGCATGGATTAAAAAACTGTGGTACATCTACACAATGGAATACTACCCTGCCATAAAAAGGAAGGAATTCTTTCCATTTGCAACAGCATGTATGGAACTGGAGAGCATTATGCTAAGTGAAATAAGCCAGTCAGAGAAATATAAATATCACATGATCTCACTCATTTATGGAATATAATCAACAACATAAACTAATGAACAAAAACAGATTCAGAGATAGAGAAGCATCGATCAGACTGTCAAACCTCAGAGGGAAGTTAGGGGAGGGTGGGGATAAGGGGGAGAGATCAACCAAAGGACTTGTATGCATGCATATAAGCCTAACCAATGGACACAGACAACAGAGGGATGAGGGCATGAGTGGGGAGTTGTGGGGGGGGGGGGTAATGGGGGGAGAGAACACATATATAATACCTTAATCAATAAAGAAATTAAAAAAAAGAAGTATATTAAAAAAAAGTGTTAGGGAAGTATTGTGGCATTTTTACTTGCCCTTGGTGCTCCCCCTCCTCTTCCTTCTAGAGGTCTGGATGATATCAGCCCACATTTCCATTATGGAACCCTGGTCCCTGCTTCCAAAGGGAGAAGAGTTATCTTGTTCTATAAGAATTGTGTTTGTTTATTTGGATATGATTGAGGCTGTCTGAGGACTGATATAACATACTTTGGCCTTGTCTTGCCTAACACAAAGCCTTCTTAGGGGAGAAAAGCAGCCAAGTGAGGGCATTTCTTGAAAACAATGAAAGGGAAATGAACAATGTTTACCACCTTGGGGAAGAGATTAAGGTTGAGACAAAGAATAGTCTTGCTGGAAACCTGGGAGGAAAAACTGGGAAGAGGACATTGTGTGGAAGTAGAACATTAAAAAGCTGCCTGTGTATAGTAATTTAGACAATATTGTGCAAACTCAGGGCAGGATATATGCTTAGAACCATAAACTCTTCTCTCTAATAATCCTTAGGGTCAAGTGAAGGCTAAGGCAGAGTTGTAAAAGCCTCCGCTAAATATTGAAGCAATACTGAACACTGAGCCGACATGCAAAGAGAGCTTATGTGTGCGTGTGTTGCTGGGGGGGGCGGGGGGGGGGCGGGGGGGGGGGGGGGGGGGGAGGGGCGGTGGCAGTGGTTTTTTTTTTTTGTTTGTTTGTTTTTTGTTTTTTTATGTTTTTGGTCCAGGCATTAAAAAATAATCTCTATCAACACGTGAACTTACCATAAGTTAAAGAACACACTTCAGAGACCACACACCACATATAGTATTTATAGAAAAAAGTAGAAAAGTCCCTAAAAAAATATCTACACACACAACAACCAAGAAAAACAAACCTTGAGCATGAGGAAGAATATGATTTCCATATTACAGTCATTCAAAATCTTTACTTTTCCACAAAAAAATTGAAAAGCATGCAAAAACCCCACTAAAAATATGGCCCATTCACAGAAAAATGGACAGAAACTGTCCACGAGGAAGCAATTATAGGAATTGTTTGGCAAGGACTTTAGATTAACTGGCCTAAATATGCTCAAGAGCTCAAGGAAACCACTGACAGAGAGTTGGAGGACACCAGGGGAATGATGTCTCCAAATTAGTGACCATCAATAAAGATACAACTTACAATAGCCAAGACCTGGAAACAGCCCAAGTGCCCATCAGTAGATGAGTGGTACATTTAAACAGTGGAGTAGCAGGTGCCTTTAAAAAAGAAGGAATTTGTATCCTTTGTGACAGCATGGCTCAACCTGGAGATTATTATGCTAACCAAAATAAGCCAGTCAGGGAAAGACATATATCATGCGATCTCACTTATGAACAAAATAAACTGACAAATAGGACCATAGGCATGGATACATAGGACAGACTGATCTCAGAGGAGAGGTTGGTGGGGAGGTAATGACTACAAGAGATTAACTAAAGAACATATATGCATATATGCATAGTCCATGTGAAAGGAGGCAGAAACAGAATGTTGGGGAACCAGCTAGTATTGTAAGAAATATTAATCATACTCTGTTCACCATGATTTTTAAATTCTGATTAAAGAAGACACATTCCACTCTGGCTGGAGTTGACCTTGAAATGGAGCCCTTCCTCCCTCATTTGGAGCTGCCTATTATCATGGAAAGATTATGTTGCAGAAACCAGAATCACCAGCCCTTTGAAGACCCCAGACCCCTTTTCACATATCACTAAGGCCTTTGAAGATCCCCAGTCCTTTTGCATATCTGTAAACTGCCCTTTGGCATATTTTTCTTTGTACTTATCCTATATACTAAATGCCTAATGTGCAAATTGTACCCTTTGGCAGTTGTTCAACTGGGAGTTCCACCAGGAGACAGGGAGTTTGGCTGTTTGCTATAACATGCACTGACCACCAGGGGAGGCATGGATCATGGCAAGCTTTGGCGACGCGCTACTGGCATCAGACAGCAGTGGAGGCACTTGATCACCCCACTCATTGCCCCAAAGACAGAGACCAGTGGCGGCCACAGGGAGCAGGGCTGCAGCTCAGCTCCCAAGAGCTGAGGGAGCTGGGGGGGGGGGGGGCCCTGGCCCGGATCTATCGCCCCAAAGACAGCAGCCAGAGGCAGCAGTGGGAAGCCCGGGGGGGGGGGGTTCCCCGATTGATCGCCCCACAGGTGGGACAATGGACCAGGTGAGGGGGCGGCACCAGGCCAAGGAGGGGTGCCAGGAAGGGCTGTGGGGCTGCGAGAGTCAGGGCGTGAGTTGGGGCCCGATCTCTGCAGGCCACCCCGAGGTGCCCCACCTGTGCGCGAATTTGTGCACCGGGCCTCTAGTACCCATATAAACAGCTGGCTTATGGTGGGCAACAGAGCAGATTTTTGTGGATAACCTGCTGCTCTCCCATACTGCTGGCAAGAATGTGAAGAAAAAGGGAACCTTAGTACACTGCTGGTGGGAATGCACACCTGTGCAGCAACTATGGAAAACAGTATGGAGTTTTCTGAAAAAATTAAAAACTTGAACTGCCATTTGACCCAGAGATTCTACTTTTAGGAATATATCCAAAAAATCCTGAAACACCAATCAGAAAGAATATATGCACCCCTATGTTCATAGCAGCATTATTTATAATAGCTAAGATTTGGAAACAGCCAAAGTGCCCATCACCAGATGTGTGGATTAAAAAACTGGTACATTTACACCATGGAATACTATGCAGCAGTAAAAAAGAAGGATTTCATACCCTTTCAGATAGCATGGATGGACCTGGAGATTATTATGCTAAGTGAAATAAATCAGGTAGAGAAAGACAAATTTCACATGATCTCACTAATATGTGGGATCTAATGAACAAAATAAACATGATCTAAAAGAACCAGAGAGCAGTGTGAGGAAATGACATCGACCCCTGGACCTAGCAAAGCCCGCACGCTGCTGCATACCTGCGTCCTGCTCAGGCGTCCCACCACCATTGCCATCATGCCCAAGAGAAAGGCTGAAGGGGATGCTAAAGGATAAAGCCAATGTGAAGGACGAACCACAGAGAAGATCTGCCAGGTTATCAACTAAACCCGCTCCTCCAAAGCCAGAGCCCAAGCCTAAGAAGCCCCCTGTAAAGAAGGGAGAGAAGGTACCGAAAGGGAAAAGGGAGAGCTGATGCTGGCAAAGATGGGAATAGCCCTGCAGAAAATGGAGACGCCAAAGCAGACCAGGCACAGAAAGCTGAAGGTGCTGGAGGTGCCAAGTGAAGTGTGTGCATTTTTTATAGCTGTGTATTTCTGGTGACTGTACAGTTTGAAATACTATTTTTTATCAAGTTTTATAAAAATGCAGAATTTTGTTTTACTTTTTTTTTTAAGCTATGTTGTTAGCACACAGAACACTTCATTGTTATTTTGGGGGGAAGGACATATAGTGCTACTAGAATGTCTCCAAAGCTGGACTGACCTGGGGGGAAATACCTTTCCCTTCTAGTTTTGAGAAACTTCCTCTTGGTTCCTGGGAGGAGGATCTCTTGATGTTGACACACATTAGCCATCTTGGCACAAACTCCTTGTCGTGTGGGAAACTAAAATTAGTTTTTATGTCCTTTTCTCCCTCTCCACTTCAAGGATAGACTTTGACTCTTTTAAGCCCAGAGACCTACTGGGACCTGACCCAAAAATGTTCATTTCCAGTCGGTTGGGCAATCTGAACTTTCCAGTGCCACCACTGAGATGGCCTCCCTCTAAAGAGCAGCAGTTCCTTTTTAGATTGTGGATCAACAGATTGATGTTGTCTGCCATTTTCATTTCATTTCCTAAAAGTCAGGGTCGGCTTGTGAAAAGTGGTTAAACAACATGCTCAATGTGAAATGTCAACACTCACTCTAAACTTTCCCTATTCAGAGCCTCAGATAAAGACTTCACTGGGTTTTATGGTGGCTTTCTGATTTTGGTAGTTCATTGAAGAAGGGAGTTTGAAAGTTGCTGTATACTGTTAACAATTGTCTGCCCATGTCCTGCCTTAAACACTATAATTGTTTATGAAAAGTATCTTTAATAAAGCTGGATACAGTTTGGCTTGGAAAAAAAAATAGAACCAGAGGCATGGATACCTGGAAGAGTCCAACAGAGGTCAGAGGGGATGGAGTGAGGGTGGGAACTGCATAAAAGACAGGGAAGATAGTAGCCAGAATACATATGCATAGTCTGTGGACACAGACAACAGAGTGGTGAAGGCCAGGGTACGGGTGGCGCATCCTGGGTAGGGATGGCCAAAGGAGGTGAAAATGGAGGACATCTGTAATAGTGTTAACAATTAAAAAAAAACAACCACAACTGATAATTAGAAGCCAAACTAAAGAATAAAATAAAATATTTGTGATGCTTATATCTGGAAAAAGACTCATATTCCGATTATATAAACACTGTTGTGGCTCTAAAATGTAAGAGAATGCAATAAAAAATGAGCAAAATAGTTTGAACTGACAATTAATAAAAAAAGACATTAAATGGTTGACAAGCACATGAAAAGATGGTCAGCATAATTAGTCACCATGGAAACACAGTCTAAAACTGCAATGAGGTAACTCATTAGGATGGCTTACATTGGAAAGACTGACAATATCAAATGTCAGGGAGGATGTAGACCCACTAAAACTCTCATACACTGTTGCTGGTAACCATTTTAAAAGGTGTTTGACAGTTTATTAAAAAGTTAAATATGCACCTGCCATACAACTCAGATATGTCACTTCCAGGCATCTACCCATGAAAAAGAAAAATATATGTCCAACAAAGATTGTGAGCAGATGTTAATAGCAGCTTTTCCCCATAATATTCCAAACTGGAAATTCCCTAAATGCCCATCAATAGGTAAACAAATAAGTAAAATATACATTGAAACACTACTCAACAATAAAAGTGGGTAACTGCTTATACATGCAACAACGTGGTTGAATTTAAAAATTATCCTGCCGAGTGAAAGAAGGCATCAGTAAAATAATACATGAGTGTATTCTTTCATTTTATGAAATAAAAACGAATTTATAGTAACAAAAAGCATAGCAGTGGTTGCCTGGGGATCGGCAGAGGGAGGCATATATAGCAAAAGAGCACGAGGCATTTTTTGGCATGATGAAAGTTTTTTCTATCATAACTATGGGGATGGTTTCAAGGTTTTGATGGTTTCAAGTAGGCAAAATTCATCAAATGTATACTTTAAATGGGTGCATTTGATTGTGCATAAGTTATTTCTCAATGAGATTAACATAAAATGAAAAAAACTTAAATTTTAAGCCAGGATGGAAGATCTCACATGATACCATCTTCTATGAGACCTTTCAGTAAGGGTTCATAGACCCCATTTATGTGGGGTATGTGCTGACATTAGACATGACATTCCTGAAACCAGTTAAACCCATATTCTAATTTGCTTTCAGACTAGTGAGATTCTGGGCTTTACCTGAAGTATTTTGAAGTCAGATAGCAGGAGGATAATTTTTCCCTTCCCACAGTTTTGTCCATTTTTGTCCTTGTGTATCTAGTGGATAGTAGTAAATTCCCAAGCTGCAGTTGAAGCATGAGGCATTGATTTGAGGACAGAAAGGAACTGAACGGACCTTGGACCAGGGACATGCAACTGGTTGGAGGGAGTGTGTGGATCACTGAGGTGAGTGAAGAAGAACATTTAATCCCTGGAGGCCCAAAGGTATGAAACCGCTTCAGGGCCAGGCTCAGACAGAGATGTGGCTCTCACCAGCAGGGGCCATGCGGTGGGATATAAACAAGTGCATCCCAAATTGGACCCACCTTCTTCCGAAACCTCTTCTTTTTGTGCTCTTAACACACTGGTCCTATTCCCATCTTACTAGTATCTCAGGCCCCAGAGTGATGTTTGACTCTTCTCTCTCTTCTGTCCTTACAATCAGATATGACATCATAACTTTCAAGCTAATTGACTCACACTCATTGATCTTCTTCTAAATGCAGGCACTTTGCTTGACAATGGGGATAGGGAAATAGGTAAGAAAATGTCTGAAAGGATCCTATGAACCCACAATCCTGAAGCATAGAGAGGGGTTAGGACAGTAGGAAAGATGATATGAAACAGTATTAGTTGCGGCTCCTCTCACCTTTGGTGACCTCACTTCTAATTCTAGAGAATGGAGAAGTCATATGGTCAGAACTTTCTCACATATTTTTACCTTCAAATTAAGACTGTAATTCCATTCTTGTGTCTTTTTCTGGTCCTTAAAGAAGAAGTGTCCTTAATGTCTTTGCAATGCTGACTGTCCTCTAAATCCTGCTCCTGCTCACCTCCCCTTGGGTCTTGTGTTCCATATATCAAGTCAAATATCTTGAGTACCTTGCTTTTGTGTTTGTTTTGTTTTGGACAAGAAAACATGCTCAAGCCTTCCCATCCTATTTAAATACAGATTGGATCCTGACTCCTCCATAAGTTTTTATCTTCTTTATATATCTTTAATTGCCAGATTTCTCCAAATAAAGGCCCTTCTGAATCAATAAATGTTTGTTGATAAAATGAACCAATCAATGCATCCCATCCACTTATTCTCTTTTCTCAGTTCTGTTCTCATATTTTAAAGAAAAATTCTCCGTAAGACTGATACTCATACTCTAGTTTCCCAGTTCAGAAGACCATTCCAACCTTTTCATCCTGATAATTCTAAGGACCTTCTTTATGTTGACTATCTCTGCTCTCTTGTACCCGTCATGATGATATGCCCTTACACAAAAGAGATCAAATTAGTACTATGGATCTGAGGGTTAGCAAATATATGTTTAAAATACCAGCCTTTATTCCACACATATTTTTGAGGGACATTAGCAAAGTGGGGAATGCTCTAGGTGCTGTAGGATAATTGAATAAGATAGGTGAGAGCCCTGCCCTTTGAGAGTGGGAGTAAGCAGACCATAAACTTGTAAATACTCAAATAAGCAAAATAACTTCAGATTGTATTAAGTGCGAAGAGAGAAATAAGCAGGTAGTAGGACAGAGAGTAACTTGAAGCTACTTTCCATCAGGTGGTTAGAGAATATGTGTTTGAAGAGTTGTGGTTCCAGTGCTAATCATGAGCTGCTTTAGACTCTTCTTGCCATGTCCAACCTTTTCCAGTGTCTATCAAATTGAATTATCCAGAAAGCCCACTTTTGGGTAAATATCTGAAGGAAATGAAAATGCTAACTTAGAAAGATCAGTACCCCCATGTTCATTACAGTATCATTTACAATAACCAATATACGGAAACAACCTGAGTGTCCTTTCATGGATAAAGAGATACATAAAATGGAATATTATTTAACAATAAAAAGAAGGAAATCTTACTGTTTAAAACAACATAAATGGTCCTTGAAGGCATTATGCTAAGTGAGGTAAGTCAGGGATAGAAGAACAGGTATGATCTCACTGTTATGTGAAAACTAAACCCAAACAAACAGAAACAAAAACAAGGGAACTCACGGAGAACAGATCGGTAGTTTCCAGGGGTGGGAGTTATGGGGGATCAAATAGGTAAAGGAGGTAGAAAGATACTAACTTACAGTTCTAAAAAGAATGAACCCTGAAGATGTATTGTACAGCATGGTGACTCTAGTTGATAATACTGTATTATATATTTCAAAGTTGCTAAGAGAGTAAAACCTTAAAAGTTCTCATCACAAGAAAAGTAACTGTGTGTGGTGGATATTAAGTATACTTTGCGGTGATCATTTTGTTACATACATATGTCAAATCATTGTGTTGTACAACAGAAACCAACAATGTTATATGTCAATTATATCCCAATAAAAAAGTGAAATACTTTTTTCACTTGCCTCTGCATCTCTGCCTTCTATCCTAGATCTTATTGTGGCAGGATAGTAAGAAGCTAAGAACATTCCTGGGGAAGTGGATAGGGAAACTGAGACAAGAAAGTTAAACAAGGACAAACAATTTGAATAACTTACAGCTAGCCTGTGAATCCAAGAGCTTATCTTCCCCAATCATGGTCACTTGAAAGCAAATGGTTTATACCTCCCCTTCCCAACCAGGGAATACAGAGCTTAAGTCACCCTCGTCTGGGAAATAGAGAACAGAGACCCAATTAATGCCATTTGTGCCAGCTAAACCCAAGGACAAATGGAGTTAGGGGAACAACAACAACAAAAACCCCATTAAAGCCAGACAGACCCAAGATAAAAGTATAACAGTAAAGCAGACCAAAGTATGATCCCAAACTCCCCTGTACCTTCATTTTGGTGCATCAGCATAAAAAATGCACCTGGAAAGCTGATGAATATTCTGCTGAAACCCGCCCCCCCCCCCCCCAAGATTCTTGCCCTTCGACAAAAACAAAAAAGAGAAGAAAATGTCCTCAGGACAAAGCCTCACTGTGGGTTCTCTCTAGAGCAGGGGTGGGCAACCCCTGGCACGCATACCAAACATGGCACGCAGGTAACTTTTTCTCGCACTCGAAACCCTCTCTTATAATCTTCCATTTACAATTTTTTTCTTAATATTGACTTTTTTATTTTTCAGATAAATTCAGTGTAGGTGCATCTTAGATAAATAAATAATTTTACATAACATGTATACATTAAAAAATAAATGTATTTTTCATCATCATATACTGTGTTTTTGTCGCTCGAATGAAGTTTATTATTTCTTCAAGGTTCTTCATATAGGTACACCTTAAGAGATATCAAGTAGGCGTAACATGTTCTCAAAAATTAGGGTTGGTACGCAGAAGAATTTTGAGTCAGAGATTTTGCTGGTTTTGGCACACACTTACAAAAAGGTTGCCCACTCCTGCTCTAGAGCATGCCCATGCCCCTTCCCCCTAAACTCTAAGGTTCCCCATGAGACTTGCAAGCAGGAGAGAATAGGGCAGTGGGAATTTGTCCTGGGCTTTCCCCATGATGCTATCTTCAAGGTCCCCTTTTCTCTGACTTCCCAGTGAGCTAAGAGCAGCCCCCTTGGCTCACTTTTTTCCTATGTTTCTAGGGAGGGAAAGGAGAGCACTGCCTGGGCTCTCTCCTGTTGCTTCTTTTACCCTAAGTTCTTCCTTTGTTTCACAGTTCCCAGCTTTAATAAACATCCTCTGAAAATCACCTGGACTCGTGTTGTGAAACCTTTTCTATACAAAGTCAAGCACCCACACACGACAGGGTGGCCTGAGGCAGACCTGCTCTAGGCCATCCAGGCCCGTCCCTGTCCAGTAACATTATTATTCCCTTTGTATTTGGAGATGCTCTTTGGACATGTTGGATTAATGGTGTAGAATGGCTTATTGAATTAGAAACTCATCCAAACTTCCTGGCTCTAACCATTTTGGGGTATCCATCCACTTCTGATGGGGGAAATGGTGATGTAGGCTCCTTTATATCTTGGAATCCCATTCTTCTTATTTCTTCCCCTAAACTGTGGTTCCTGTAGGATACTTATTAAATACTAGAGGCCCAAGGCCAGAAACGTGTGCAAGGGTAGGCCTTTGCAGCCCAGGCTGCCTCATGGCCCCGCGGCCCTGCCCCCTGCCTGCACCTGCCTTGGCCTGACGCTGCCCGCTTCCGCCACCACACACACCTCATGGGATTTCCTCTTTGAGGAAATCTCAGAGCCCCCCTATTGATCACCCTGCCAGCCAGTGGCCTGGGCCTCCCTCTGCGGGGCAATCATGGGGCAATGGCCCAGCCCCTGACCAATCACATTGCACCCGCCTTGGCTGGCCTGGCACCAGTGTCATAGCATGGTCCCGGATGGTCTCCAGATGGTCATTCCACTGTTCTGTCGTTTGGTCGATTTGCATATTACGCTTTTATTATATAGGAGGATTGGGCATTAGTTTGTCCTGTTTATTTGACTTATTTGTGTGAAAAGCTGTTGAATCTGTTATTTTTCTCCCTATTGTGGTTCACCTTGGACATCGCACACCGAAACTCATATTTAAATCATTTGTTTGCAAAGTTTTGAAAACTCTTCATTGGTTTAGGATACGGTCACATTACCTGGCCATGGCCTTCGAGGCCTCTCATAATCTGGCCACAACCCAGTTCCTTCCACAGCCACTCTTTTCCCTCTTCCTACTTTCTAGCTCAGTTTCTTCTCTTAGAATCTACACTTTGCTATCCTTCCTCAACCTCACAGTTGTCTTAATCCTGTATATAGAGGGATACAGAATACATGTGGCACTTTGGCAAGTGGATTGTTTTGAGCTGAAGGAAATTAAGACCCAGTCAACTCAGGAAAAGCTTTTAACTTCTCTCTTAAATGCTAATTTTTTTTCTTTTACATAGGGGGCCTATACCAGGAAGAGAGCTGTCACCAGAGATAATTTTATATGTAAAAAAAAAAAAAAAAAGACTTTATCTTCCTAGTACAGCTAACATTTTTTTTAACCAAACATTTGCTCTTCTCATCATTTTGTGAAACTTTTTTTTTTTTTTTTTTTTTTTTTTTTATGAGAAAGACTTACCTGCATGGCATGTCAAACAGTTTTTCACCAAAAATTTGCTCTTCTCATCATCCTGTGAACTGCCCTTCTTTCTCTTGAAGCTCCCGACTCCTACACCCTTCTCCTTAGCTCAGGATGGTGTATGAGCCTCAAATGCCTGACTGCCTTTGAGTTTTTATGTGTTTTGAGGGCTTCTGTATATATATAATTATATTTGGTTTTCTCCTTTTAAGCTGTTTCATGTCAATTTGATTATTAGATCAGTCAACAGAACTGGAAGGGAAGAAGGGGGTGTAATATGTCTCCAGGAGTAAAGGGTCTGGAACATGTTGGACTCTCCATTTAACCTTCTGTCACTGTTTAACTCTGTAGCCTCAGGTTTGCTGATGACCCAGAAAGCTGGAATGCCACCCACAGAGAAAGATCATGTCCCCAGGAAGGAGGTTGATGAATGTACAGAGTGTGGGTGTTATCTGTTAATGTAGAAATGCATCGTTCTTTCTGGTGATCTATGTGATATCCATTATATGCTTTCACTGTTAACCCCTATAGAGAAGAAACCCTGTCCTTGGAGGGTGTGGATTTATTTCCTGCCAGCCACCACTGGGAGCAAACAGCTGCTTTGCCCGTGTACGTAAATTTCTCCTATTAAAACTCTAATAAATTTAAATAAAGCTACGTGTAATTTTTTCAGAATCAAACCTGAATTTAGTCTTTGGGGATTTCCCCTAACACTTGGCTTACTGTACAGAAGCACCCTGACCCATATGACTTAGAGATAAGACTCACCCATGTCCCTTTTCACTTATAATGAGGCCAGACACAGACCATTTAAATATTATTTTGCTTCAATAAAGATGAACTGAGCTGTTTGCCTTCACTGACCAATCACAATAAACTGCTTGTAAGTAAACCTTAACTCAACTTCCCTCCTTTCTCCAGTCCCCTGAACTTTGACCCACCCTCCTTGTGACCCAGCTAACAACCCTCCTTATAGATCCTGCCTAAGAGTGAGCAAACCTCAGGGGAAAACGTTCCCTGATTACCCCACTCCCTCCTCACCTGTTCTTTCCAGCAGAACCTTGTTGATCCTTCCCTGTGAAGACAGTTCCTTCTTCGTGGCCTGTGAGATGCTTGCAGCTCTATGGCTGGGTTGTTTTCCACATCGCAATAGCCTCCTTCCCTTCACTGCAATAATCCTGTCAAAAAAAATTTCTTTTGACTTGTCTAGATTATTTTTATTTGATAATACAGATTGCCAAATTGTTTTATTGTCTGTTGAACAGTTTACTCCCTTTTACCCAGATGTGGAGCTGTTTTCTGTGTGTGTTTTTTGGAAGAAAGACTGTGCCAGATTCATGTAGTGTTCCTGGCACATCTTAATCTGCTGTTTCTCTCACGGTTCCCTATGGCTATTTCCATAAATGTTTGTTTCTATTTTAGTCCTTGAGTCTGTCTCTGTCCACCCGATTTCTCTCCCTCTTCTTCACTTACCTGTCTCCTTGAGGTCAGCTCCTGTCTTCAGACCACTCCAGAGAGCCCTGCATGGAGAGTGGGTTCCTTCCCAGAGCCTGTTAAGCTGCTGACTCTGACCTCCAGCTGAGACTTGGCTCTGCTGTGGTGGAGGTGCCTGAATTTATACTCCACGAAGGATGAAAAAAAGTGGTTTCACTTTTGGATTTTCTAATAAATCAGCTGACTAAAAGGAATTCTGTTTGTTTATTTATTTTAATTGTGATTTTTTGTTTTAAAATTACTCTAATTAGAAGACTAATTAATTGTGTGTGAGTGTGTGTGTGTGTGTGTGTGTGTGTGTGTGTGTGTGTGTGTATGTGAATCCATGAGGTTTAGGGTGAACACAAGATAAAAAAAACACACATCACAAACAGGATAGAGGTAGAATTTGGGAGGAGACATGGGCACAATTTGCAGATCAGTGATTTCCTCAGGACAGTGGTTTAACTGCTTTGCTGTTCTAATTCTCATGTAACCTAAGGACAAAGGGAGAAGCATGCTCCCAGTGCTAATGAAATCTGTTAGTTTTTATTTCTAGGAAAGGACTTTTATGCTAGAATTAGTTTCAAGTCTTGAAGCTCTTTTTTCTAGGAAATGGTTAGTTTGAAAATGAACAAATCATCCAATATTTTATTACCTGATTTGGATGATCCAACTCAAAGGTGTGCTAAGCTTTTGAAGGTGTGTTGTGTAAAAATCTAAAGAGCATAGTCTGTGTTTATGGAGAGAAAGAGAGAATTTTCCTCTTCTGTATCCTTCATATTAGAGTTTCCTAGTAACGTTATTTCTGACAGTTGGTCCTCAAACTTAAACCCATGTAAAGCATTTTGCTTTATCATGTTTCTCTGAATATGATGCATTATAATATTGATTGCAGACCAGTGCCCCCTGTCCTAATGTTCTTTTATTTCGAACTTTTGTGATCTGATGCACAGGTATTCTTCAAGTGAACTTCATATTCATTCTTTTCAGTTCCTCCAGAAATCCTACCCACATCTCTTTTCCTACACTTTCCCTTAGATAGGAGCATTGGTGTTTTCTTTCTTTATTTTAAGGTTTAGTTTTCAGTTACAGTTGACATTAAATATAATTTTATTTTAGTTTCAGGTACACAGCATTGTGGTTGGACAATTACATAAATTATGAAATGATCCTCCTGATAATTTAAGTACCCACCTGGCCCCATACATAGTTGTTACAATATTATAGACTAGATTCCCTAGAGGCATTGGTGTTTTCTAATAGGCAAGAGTTGAAACACCAGTCAGGACAGATTTGAATCCAGCATCCATGAGTTACTAGCTATATTTACTTAAGTTTTGTGAATGGGAAGTGCAACCCATGTAATGAGAACAGCTGAGTAGTAGAATGATTTTTTTTTTTTGCGAGTAGTACTATCTACCTCACATAACATTAAAGGGGATAAAATGCTTAGCCTGAAATAATGATTCAAATTCAGATTTTTCTTCATGGCACATAATTGGTTTGAAGTTCAAATCTATCAAAGAAGAGGCATCAAGGGGAATGTTTATAAGTGCAATATTCCATGAGTTGTTTAATTCAAATCTTTGAGATTTTCTATATGAAAGCCACCATCTTACAGTTCTGGGGGCCTTTATTTTCTACTCATATGCTGTGCCTTATATCAGTGTCCATATCTCATCTAATGTTATGCTATTGTAACAGAGAATATAAAGCATAAATATTTACACAATATTGTACTATCCAGAATTAAATATGAATTAACAAATTAACAAGTCTGTTGGAACAAAAAGACGAAGCAAGTTTTTTTGCTAGCAATCTGTATTTTAGCTTCTATTTTAGTACATTGCAGGGACCAACAGTATCAGTGCTTGTCCAGATGGGAGATAACTAACCAGAGAAATTAGGCTGATGCAGATCGATTCAACTTGCTGACACTAAGATCTTTGCCATAACCAGGAAAACACTGCCTGCATGCTCCCACTTCCCTTCCCTCTCCTTATGAAAGCCACCAGCTTGACCAGAGGTGCGAAGTTCGTTTTTCAGACAGGAATCAGCCATCTTCTCAGGAAGCTAGCACCTGAACAACCCCCCTCCTTTTTTTTTTTTTTTTTAACCAGCACCTGTTTCATGAGTATTGGCTTTCATCACAGCAGGCAGCCAAACCTGCCTTTGGTAACACTAGGAGTCTACAGATGATAGAGTTTGTGCCTGAACCACCTCAGAGTCTGTCACATTTGAACACGTTTTCTGTATGTGATAAGACTAGAGGCTCAATGCACGAAAATTGGAACAAAAGTAGACCTTCCGCTGCCAGCACCAGCTTCCCTCCGGCACCCAGGACCAAGGCTGGCTTCCCTCCAGGAGCCTGCAGGCACCCTGGACCCCAGCTGGCTTCCTCTGGGCCGCCCTCAGGTACCCGGGACCTGGGCTGGCTTCCCTCCGGCCCCAGCTTCATCAGGAAGGACATCCAGAATGACATCCGAAAAACATCCACCCTAACTAGCATATTACCCTTTTATTGTCATAGATAGCAAATATTGCCTGAATTACCTATAGTCTCAAAATCAGATTAACAAAAGAGTTCATTCCACCATTGTGCCTCTACTTACTAAGGACAATGCCCAATATGGAGAAAAGACTTTTGGTTTCATTGATCATTCTTATCTCAGTTCTGGGAAATGTTTGTTTTTGTCAGGAGTGTTTGCTAAGAATAAATGTGCTTTCCCTAGTCAATTTAGCTCAGTGGATAGGGTCTGAGCCTGAGGAATGAAGAGTCCTAGATTTGATTCTGGTCAAGGGCATATGCTCTGGTTGCAGGCTCGATCCCCAGAAGGGGGTTTGCAGGAGGCAGCTTTCAATGATTCTCTCTCATTATTGATGTTTCTATCTCTCTTGTCCTCTCTGAAATCAATAAAAATCTATTTTAAAAAAAGAATAAATGTCCTTTTCTTTATAATTTTCAGTTATCAATTTTAGATAAAGAGGAAGAAAGGAGGGAGATGGAGAGAGAGAGAGAGAGACAGAGAGAGAGAGATCAAGATCTCATTTGTTGTTCCACCTACTTATGAAGTCATTGACTGGTTGTTGAATCCCCAACCTTGGCATATTGGGACAATGCTCTAACCAACTGAGGTAGCTAGCCAGGGCCCTAGTGAATTTTCACTGTAAGCTGTTATCCTTTGGCTTTCCTGCCAGTTTCCTAACTTATCTTTCATTTGGTAAATTCTAGCCTTTTACTGAGAAAACATGAATACACACACATTTCCTTTCTAAGGCTTAGAGAAACCAGAGAGAGCCAATGACCCACAGGTCCCACCCAGGACTAGAAAGAGGCTAAGACCAGAGAGGCACTTAGGATGTAATTTTACCTGAGAGTGAGGGAGTCCTTACATTTTTCACTCTAGGTGCCTCATGTTCCTCACCTAGTTCAACCCTAATCCCACTTTTGAACATCAGTAGAGTGGGGCAATCCATCTCTAATCCATTGATTAGAGAGCGAAGGGCAGCTGAGATCACTAAGTCTATCCTGCCTGGCATTTCCCCTGGATCATTTCTTCCAGCTGCCTCTACTAAACTCTGGTGGGAGATACTTGCCAAGAAGAAAGAGAAGGACAAGAAGAAGAAATTGCAGATAACCCAGGTGTGTTAGTAACATCCAGTCTTCCTTTGTTTTAACACCAGTTGTGTGGGTGTTTTCCCCTCAAAGAGCAATTCTACAACACCAGCAGGGTGGCCTACAGTAGAACTCATTCTGACACTGTCTACCTAGATATTGCCATATCCCACCGGTTAAGGGCTCAGTCCCACCTTCATATTCCAGTGGCGAGGTGCAGGTCCCCTGGGTACTAACAATGTCTGTCCAATTTGACTACAGATCAGAAATTCCCACAACCCTCTTCTCAGGCTCCATTCGGTATGAAGAGTGGTTCACAGATCTCAAGGAAATACTTACATATGATTACCAATTTATTAAAGAATATGATGAAGCATAGGAATGCAGAAATACATTGGGTGGAGTCTGTGAGGATCCTGAGGGCAGGAGCCTTAGTCTTGGTGGAGTTGTGGTGCATCATCCTCCCCGTATAGGTTTGTATTTACCATCCTAGAATCTCTCTGAAACACACAATGCTGGGATGTTATGGTGGTTTTCTTTCAAGATAGTTATTTCATCCTTAAGGAGACAAATAGGCTCAACACAGATGAATAGGAAAATATCCCAGGCAAGTAGAAACAGAAATAAAGTAGGGTTGGCTATGCTTATTTCAGATTAAAATGGACTGTAATCCAAAAAGAGTTATAAGAGACAAATAAGGTGAATATATAATGCTAAACGGGTAAATTTGTCAAGAAGATATAACAGTCATAAGTGTATATGTGCACCCAACATCAGAGCACCTAAATATATTAAGCAAATACTAACAGAATCAAAGTGAGAAGTAGACAACAATATAGTAATAGTGGACTTCAATACTCCACTGTAAGTAATGGATAAGTCATCCTGACAGAAAATCAGCAAAAACATTGGATTGAACACATACATTTGATCAAATAGGCCAAATAAACAGTTATAGAACATTCCATGCAGTTGCATGCATATTCCTTATAAGTGCACTCAGAATATTCTCCAGGATAGATCATAGGTTAGAACACAAATCTAAACAACATACTCCTGAACAACCAATTGGTCAAAGAAAAATCAAAAGGAGATAAAAATATTTTGAAACAAATGAAAATGAAAACTCAACATAATGAAATCGATGGGATGCATCAAAAGCAGTTCAGAGAGGAAAGTTTATAGTGATAAGTACATACATTAGGAAAATAGAAAAACCTTAAACAACCTAACTTACTAGTAACACCTCCTTCCAATAACTAGAAGAAGAAGAAAAACTAAGCTCAAATTTAGCAGAAGGAAGAAAACAAAGATCAGAGAATAAATAATTGAAATAGAACAAAATTAAATGAATAGCTGACTTTTTGAAAATAAAAACAAAACAAAATTGACAAATATTTAGCTAGAATCACTAAGGAAAATAAAGATGCAAATAAATAAAAGCAGAATTAAAAGAGGAGACATTTAGACTACTACCACAGAAATACAAAGAATCAAAAAAAGAATAAGTGGGGAAATTATAATTCAAGGTTTTATTAATTGGACTATTACATGATCAAGTTGTATTGTCAAGAGATAGCAAATATATCAGTGTTGTTTTATTTTTAAAAAATACAAAGAATCATGAGATACTACTATGAACATTGGGTAATCTAGAAGAAATGGATATATTTTTAGAAACATATAACCTCCCTTGGATGATAACAAAGAAATATAAAATTTGAACAGACTTATAATAAGGAGATTAAGTTGATAAGCAATATTCCTAAACACAACAAACCATGGGAACAGATGTCTTCAAATGCAAATTCTGCCAAACATTTAAAGAATTAATAACAATTCTTTATAAAGTCTTCTCAAAAAAGTAAGGCGGATGGCCCTGGCTGGTTTGGTTCAGAAGATAGAGCATGGGCCTGAGGGCTGAAGGGTCTCAGGTTCAATTCCAGTCAAGGGCACATGCCCAGGTTGTATGCTTCGTCCCCAGTAGGGGGCATGCAGGAGGCAGCCAATCAATGATTCTCTCTCATCATTGATGTTTCTATCTTTCTCCCTCTCCCTTCCTCTCTAAAAAATCAATTAAAAAATATTTTTTAAAAATGAGGAAGAAAGTACACCTGCAAACTCATTTAATTAGGCCAGAATTACCCTAAAAACAATGGCAGATAAGTATATTACAAGGGAAGAAAACTATCACAAAAGAAATAAGCAACCAACCTAATGGGAGAAGGTATTTGCAAATCATAGCTCTAACAAGGGTTAACATACAAAATATATAAAGAACATACAAATCAAAGCCCAACAAAATACAATCCAATTTAAAAAGGAGGAGAACAGACACTTCTCCCAAGAAAACATACAAATGGCCAATTTGTCACATGAAAAGATGCTCAACTTCACTAGCTATTAGGAAAATGCAAATCACAAGTACTATGAGATATCACCTAATATCTGCTAGGATGGCTATTATCAACAAGACAAGCAATAACAAGGGTTCAAGAGGCTATGTAGAAAAATGAACCCTCATTCACTTCTGCTGGGGATGTAAATTGGTACAGCTATTATGGAAAACTGTATGAAGGCTCCTCAAAAAATGTAAGAATAAAGTTACTTTATGATCCAGCATCCCTTCTTCTGGATATCTCCCCCCCAAAATTGAAAACATTTATTTGCAAGGGTAAATGCACCCCTATGTTCATTGCAGCATTCTTTATAATAGCCAAAACATGAAAACAACCCAAGTATCCTTTCATGGATGATTAGATGAAGACAAAGTGGTACACATATACAATGGAATATTACTCAAACATAAAAGATGAAATATTGTCATTTGTGACAACATGGGTAGATTTTCAGAGGTCTGATGCTATGTGAAATAAGTCAGATGGGAAAGAACAAGAACTACATGATTTCACTCATCCTATATAATAAAGGTGTAATATGCAAATTAACCCTCATGGGAGGCCTCATGGAAGGCGGAGCTTTGGACACTGACTGGCATAGAAACCCAACAATAAGAACCAGATCTTGGTGAACTGCAAGGAGCAAATGGCTGACTCGGTGGAGGAGCTTTTGACACTGATGGGCATAGAAACCAACCAATCAGAACCTAATCTGGGTGAACTGGGAAGGCAGAACCTAAGGTATGGGCTGATGAGGGTTTTTAAGGACAACAGCTGTTTGGTTTAAGGTGTAATAAAGTGGTTTAATTTTTAATGACTGGTTTGGCAGTATAGTGCATATGGCTGGCTATCAGTCCAGATATAGGGATTATGTGTTTTTGTCTACCAAAAGCATGTCCTCCTGCTGAAAAAGGCTCCCCCCCCCCACATATAAGCAATCCTATCCTATATAATCTATTCATACTAATAAAAGGGTAATATGCTAATGAGACCAGGTCAACTGGCCTTCTTCTGCACGTCTGACTTCCTTCCAGACAAAGCCTTCATGGTGGGGGCCAAGGCAGCAGCATTTAGGGGCAACCAGGCCAACAGGGAAGGGAAATTAGGGGTGCAGATCAGGCCTGTAGGGGAGGGTCATTGGGGATGAGATCAGGCCGGCAAAGGAAGGCAGTTAGGGGCAATTAGGCAGGCAGAAGTAGTTAGGGGTGATCAGATCAGCAGGGGAGGGCATTTGGGGGTGACCAAGCCTGCAGGGGAGGCCAGTTGAAGGTGAGATCAGGCCAGCAGGGGAGGGCAGTTAGGGGTGATCAGGCAGGCAAAGGCAGTTAGAGGTGATCAGGTTGGCAGGGGTGAGCAGTTAGGGGTGAAATCAGGCCTGCAGGGAAGGGCAGTTAAGGGTAATCAGGCAGGCAGGCAGAGGCAGTTAGGGGCGATTAGGCAGGCAGGCAGGCAGGTTAGGGGAGATCAGGCAGGCAGGCAGAGGGGTTAGGGAAGATCAGGCAGTCAGGCAGGTGAGCAGTTAGGAGCCAGTGGTCCCTGATCGCAAGAGGGATGTCTGACTGCTGGGTTAGGCCCGATCCCTGTTGGGGGTGACCAGGCCTGTTGGATCGAGCCTAACCCGGCAGTTGGACATCCCCTAAGGGGTCCCCGATTGGAGAGGGTGCAGGCTGGGCTGAGGCCCCTTGCCCCCCCCGTGCATGAATTTTGTGCACCGGGCCACTACTGTAAGATATAAAACAAAAAGCAAGAAATTAACAAACAACAAAAACCTACAAATTTCTAGAGATAATAGAATGGTGATTACCAGGTGGGAAGCAGGTGGGGAAAGGATGAAGATAAAGGGGTTCAAAGACAAGGTGACAAAAGTAGACTAGACTTCAGGTGGTATGCACACAGTAAAGTATACAGATGTTGTAATATAAAGTTTTACATTTGAAATTTATATAATGTTATCACCCCAATATATTAAATAAAAACTAAAAAGCTTCTTCACAGAAAAAGATTTAAAAAAAAAAAAAGGTAACCTACAGAATGGAAAATATATTTGCAAGCCATATAACAGGCAGTCCTCGGGTTACGTCGGACTCAATGTAGGTCATTTGTGGTTACATCTCCATCTCCCATTTGCAGTATTTATTTTTTAAAAAGTTCCGTCATTTCGACGTATGTACATATGTGCTTTATGTTTTTTTATTATTTATATACCACAAATAAAGGTCAGGAATTGTTACCTTTCTTTTAATTTTTTTTACCGTTTCACTTCATTACTGCTGTGTATGTGGTCCATGTGAGTGACCTAGGTGCTTCGCATTACCTCGCACTTTAGGAACAGATCTCTAATGTAACCTGAGGACCTACTGTATTGGATAAGTGGTTAATATTCAAAATGCAAAGAAAACAAAAAACAAAAAAAAATGAACACTTTATACAACTCAATAACAAACAATTCAAACAATGGTTAAAAATGGGAAGTGAAGCTAAGCAAAATTTCCCAAAGAAAATATCCACATGGCCTACAGACACTTAACATCACCAATCATCAGGGAAATCCACATCAAATCACAATGCGATATCAACTCACACTAGTCAGAGTGGCTGTCAGCAAGAAGACGGTTAAGTGCTGGGGAGGACTTGGAGAAAAGGGAACCCTACTGTACTGTTGGTGGGAATGTGAATTGGTTTGGTATTTCTGGCTTAATGTTTGTAGATGAAATGTATTAATGCTTCCCATTCACTTCTCATTATTTAGTCTCACTTCTGCCCTCATCTTTCTCTAGACTAATTCTCTATAAACCAGATGCTCATATACTCATTACCCAGTCCAGAAGGCCTCTCCCACATTTTTATCCCTCTCTTTGTTGACCCTCTCTCCTCTCTTGAACCCATCATGGTACTGTGCCTTTAAGAGAACTTTATTATATAAATGCTATGGATCACAGGCTTAGCAAAAATATGTTTAAGATCCCACCATGTATCTCAGACATATTGATTGAGGTTTTTCAGAATGGTGAGAAATGCTCTAGGTGCTGTGAGATGATGGAAGAATGAGGGAGGGTAGATACCTGTCCTTTGGGAATTTACAGTTGGAGTTGGGCAGGGGAGCAGACTATGAATTTGTAAATACTGGAATAAGCAACATAACTTTGGGTTCTCTTACTTCCTGAGAAATAAATAAGCAGGTAGTAGAACTCAACTTCTTCCTCTACCTCATGTAACCCCACACAATGTCTGACCTAATCTGTCTTTTCCAGTGCTGTCTGATCTGTGAGCTTCTACCTCCCCTGCCTCTGGCCTAGTCTAGTCTTCAGGCAACTCCCCTTGAATTCCTAATCCAGGCTCCTATTTGGTTTCTTTGTTTCTAGTCTCTCTGTCTAATCCATCTTCCAGTCTGATACAAGAATGATCTTCTTGAAATGTAAATCTGATGCCTTTTCTCTCCATTTAAATATCCTTCCCCTGGTCTTCAGGGTAAAATCCAAACCCTTCATCATGTCTTACAGGGCCCTTTGTAATGTGATTTTGCTTGGCTTTCCTGCTTTCATTTCCTCTACTTCTTCCTCAAATACTAAATCCCAGCTGCACCAAATAATTTACTTTGAATTCTTCAACCACTACATACTGCTTCATAATTCAGTGCATTTATACCTGCAGCTCTTGGTGCCTCGAATGCCCTCATAATGGACTTCTCTCCCACATGCTTGATGAATACCTCCTTTCTTCAAGATTCACCATTTCTTCCTTTCTTGGTACTTCTTCTTTCTTGGTACTCCAGCAAACCTTGTGTGCACCACTTTCATACTACCTGTCTACTGTGCTCTGTTCATTTGTTTATGACCTATCCCTCTGATTGGACTTTTGGATCCTTGAAAAGTCATCCCTGTATTCTCTATACTAGCACAGTGCTTTGAATGGAGAAGGAATATACTTAATGCTGAATGTATGTGATTACTTTTGAGTGCCTTCTATGCACAAGGAAGACACTGCACTAAGTACTGTGATGAATTTTGCAGGTTCTCTTTCCTTTTAGAAGGCAATTTCTCAGTCTCTTTCATAGATTCTGTATCCTGTCTGCCCCTAATGTCTGACTGGGGCCTCCTTTCCCTCCACGTATACACTGAGTCACCGCACTCATTTCCTTAGCTTTAATTGTTGACAACTCCCAAATCTTTTCTTTGCAGAACTCTTTTGCAAACTCCAGATGCTTCCAGCATCTTAAATGCAGCACAAACTAAATTGAACTATTTTACATTTCTTTTATCTTGTGGCATAAAAAGATAACTATAGGAAAGTATCTGAGATAGTATTTTTAAAAA
This sequence comes from Myotis myotis, assembly GCF_014108235.1. Lineage (NCBI taxonomy): Eukaryota > Metazoa > Chordata > Mammalia > Chiroptera > Vespertilionidae > Myotis > Myotis myotis. The sequence goes on from NW_023416314.1 coordinate 44,066,999, forward strand.
GCAATTAGAAATTTTTTCAGGAAAATGATATTACGTTTTCTATGACATCCCTAGAAACAGATTTTGTATTTTTGTTTTTGCCTTGAAGTGAACAGCAGTAAAGCTTGAATGCTGTGCTTCCCATACTGGGCTACAGGTGCTCTGTCAGGGTGTCTGTGAAGCTACTTAGGCTCACCTCTTAAGCATCAATGTTGACAGATGTATGTGTGTGTGTGTGTGTGTGTGTGTGTGTGTGTGTGTGTGAGAGAGAGAGAGTGTGTTTGTGAAATATACAATATTTAAGTTTCAAGAACTGAAAGCACTATTTTCATTTTGTGAACATAATGTAAAATGTCAGAAGATTTTAAAATCCTTTCCAGAAAATACAAGCTACAGACAATTTTTCGATTAATATAGAATCACAAGTGTAACTACGAACTTCATGTCTCAGAGTCAGAGATAGGAAGTACCATATGCCCATGTATTTAAGGGCACAGAGAGCAAAGCCTTCAGGGTACAGACACTACCCTATAGTGAACAATGGAAGTTCTTTTTCAGATGAAGGGAGAGGAATCTGGGGAAGGGAGGAGTTAGTGAATTTTAAATACCAAGCTAGCTGAAAAATTGTATACAATGTGTTGACTCAGTCGATAGACATTTTTAGAAGCCTATTTTGTCCCATATTCTCTACTAGGTGCCACAAGCGTGAACTGGATATGTCACCTAACCTCAAAGAGTTCACTATCTAGTGAAGGGAACCAAAAAATGTGCCTTTGTGCCTTTGCCAAAATAAAGGAAGTATAGTCACTGGAGAAGTGCCTAGCTTTGTTTGGGGAATTCAGTGAATACTTCATGAAAGATGAATCATTTCATCTTTTGGCTAAGTCTTAGAAAATGTATAGATAATTTCTGTTGGTACTTTGGTGAGAAAGTTTTCAGAAAACAGGAATATGAAACGTGTGGGAAATGAATTAGATACTTGCTTACATCCTTGACAGTCATTGCCAGCACTTAAGACCCTGGAGGGGAAGAAGCCCATTTCTTCAGCCTTGGACTACTCAGCAGTGTCGCTTAGCACTGTCCCTGCACACAGCACCGTGCTTATTGTTTTGTAAAAAGCTCAGCCTGAGAGCTCAGTATGTCAAAGGCAACATGTAGCTTTCTCTTCATCATTTAATAAACTTACATTGAGCGGCTATTTTGAATCAGGTCCTTTGGTAGAAATAGGCATCCAGAAGAATGAGTCCAAGTTTCTGGCTTCCGGAGCTCAGTTGAGTGAAGGATATCAGTCAAGCAGACAGGCATTTGTGGTGCAGTATGATGTAAGGCTTGATAGGTGCATGCCCTGAGGACTGTAACTGCTTGGAAGGCCTTTGTGTCATGAGACAAGTCAGGATTTTATCCCCAAAAGGCAATGATGAGTCACTATAATTAATGCTGGTTGAGATCAGTATTTTTTCAGCAAAGTTTCTTGTAATCCATTAGTGAGCAGTAAAATCAATTTACTGAATTGGGACCAGTGTTTTTAAAAAGCGAACTAGAGAAGAGTAGAAATATCAGTGTGCATATCTGTAAATGTTTTGTTGTGATTCTGTTTCAGGTATATATGTATGTAACTATTGTGTTGTGAGGAAAAATGTTTTTTGGGTCTGTAAGTCACAGCAAAAATAAATGAAGAAAAACTAGTGTAAAGGATAATGTTAGTGTAGGCCTTTCCATTACTGAGCCAACCATAGCAAAGGGATGGAAATACTATGATTGCCTTAGAGTACTCTGGGATGGATGTTGGGAACCACCCACTGTAGGGAAGTGTAATACAAGGAGGTAAATGCAATGGGTTATGGAATCATAGGAGTGCACCTTGGTTCACAAAGTAATGAACTTGTGTGTCCATGGTCAGAGGAGCCACCAAGGAGATACCAAGTTTATGTACAGTTAGGTAAAAGGAGGTGGAGGGTTTTCTGGGTTGTAGAGATTGCATCAACCAAAGGTAGTAAGGGGAGCTGTGCATAGGGAAAGTCAAAATAAGGACTTCATGCTTCTGGAGCATAAGATTAGAGGCAGGGAAAGTAGCTGCCAACCTACAGGCAGAAAATAACTACACATTTCCCAAGACTTAGTCAGAAGCTGAAATAGTCTGTGGATGCCTAGTCACTGAGGGGAATTGTGGTAAGGAATCTGGATTGTTTTCCTATATGGAAGGAGGAGCCACTGCATATTATTGAGCAGAAAGTTAAGATATCAGAATCCTATCACTCTGGCTGCAGTGTGGAGGGAGGCAAGTTACCAGGCTTTGCAGTAATCCAGGAGAGATGTCTTAGATTTCAGACTAGGGAGATTTCAGAAACATCACTGAAATGAACTCAACATGACTAGTTAATTTCACTCTAGGTGAGTGTAAGCAAACAGTCTCTGGCTTTTGTAGTTGTCTCCTCTAGATATTAGGCCTTGTAATTTTTCTGCGAAGGCTAGAATTCTTGTTTGTTTGTTTTTCCTAGTGGGGGTGGACATGGCTGTCAACCTTGCAGCAAAGATATGAAGCCTGAGAACCCCTCAGAGTAGAAAGAAAATTCCAGTGCATCTGAGCCCTTCTCTTGTGGGTCTGAAACTTGTTGAAGAAATGCTCAGATGAACTTGAGGGCATATTGCCACAACTGGGGTGAAAAGTTATCATTTACAGGCCAGGTGAGTAAGACAGATAGTGTTATTTACCTTGTGTTTTCCCTGAACTTTTAGTGAATGTTCTGGGATTCATGCACTCTTATTTGGCTTAAATATTATCCCATTAGGGCACTGTGACATTGGAAGGGTTCCATTAGCTTGTGAGCTCTTTGATGGGAGAGGTTGTTTCTTCTGACCTCTGTATCCCTAGTATTGAGCCCAGGGCCCCACAGAGCAAACACTTGATAAAGACTGTCTCCCTAGTGCAGAGATGGGGAACATTTTATCACCAAGGGCTATTTGTATATTTATAAAATAATTCCCGGGCCATACAAAATGATCAACTTAAAAGTTAGCCAGCCATATTTTGTCAAACATTTAATTAACTCAGCCTTACTGTCTTGGCAGGGGTAGACCAAATGATTTTTGGAAGGAGGGAGGGAAGGAAGGAGGGAGGGAGAGAGAAAGAGAGAGAGAGGGAGAGAGAAAGAGATCTGATTTCTTGAATCCCCAACCTTGGCATATTGGGACAATGCTCTAATGAACTGTCACTATAAGCTGTTATTCTTAGGCTGTCCTGCCAGTTTCCTAACTTGTTTCATTTGGAAAATTCTCGCTTTTTTATGGATAAACTGATAAAAAATGAATACACACATCTCCATAGAGAAACCAGACAGAGCCAATGACCCACAGGTCCCACCCAGGACTAGAAAGAGGCTAAGACCAGAGAGGCACTTAGGATGTAATTTTACTTGAGAGTGAGGGAGTCCTTACATTTTTCACTCAAGGTGTCTCATGTTCCTCACCTAGTTCAACCCTAATCCCACTTTTGAACATCAGTAGAGTGGGGCAATCCATCTCTAACCCATTGATTAGAGAGTGAAGGGCAGCTGAGATCACTAAGTCTATCCTGCCTGGCATTTCCCCTGGATCATTTCTTCCAGCTGCCTCTACTAAACTCTGGTGGGAGATACTTGCCAAGAAGAAAGAGGGCAAGAGGAAGAAATTTCAGATAACCCAGGTGTATTAATAACATCCAGCCTTCCTTTGTTTTACAATCAGTTGTGTGGGTGTTTTCCCCTCAAAGAGAAATTCTACAACACCAGCAGGGTGGCCTACAGTAGAACTCATTCTGACACTGTCTACCGAGATATTGCCATATCCCACCGGTTAAGGGCTCAGTCCCACCTTCAGATTCCAGTGGCGAGGTGCAGGTCCCCTGGGTACTAACAATGTCTGTCCAATTTGACTACAGATCAGAAATTCCCACAACCCTCTTCTCAGGCTCCATTCGGTATGAAGAGTGGTTCACAGATCTCAAGGAAATACTTACATATGATTACCAATTTATTAAAGAATATGATGAAGCATAGGGATGCAGAAATACATTGGGTGGAGTCTGTGAGGATCCTGAGGGCAGGAGCCTTAGTCTTGGTGGAGTTGTGGTGCATCATCCTCCCCGTATAGGTTTGTATTTACCATCCTAGAATCTCTCTGAAACACACAATGCTGGGATGTTATGTGGCTTTCTTTCAAGATAGTTATTTCATCCTTAAGGAGACAAATAGGCTCAACACAGATGAATAGGAAAATATCCCAGGCAAGTAGAACCAAAATAAAGTAGGGTTGGCTATGCTTATTTCAGAGTAGGATAGACTATAATCCAAAGAGATTTATAAGAGACAAATAAGGTGAATATAAAATGCTAAAGGGGTCAATTTATCAAGAAGATATCGCACCATAATATATATGCACCCAACAGCAGAGCACCTGACTATATTAAGCAAATACTAACAGAATCAAAGTGAGGAGTAGACAACAATATAGTAATAGTGGGACTTTAATACCCCATTTGTAAGTAATGGATAATATTATAATATTCTTTAATAAACTTGTGATCATATGATAGAAAATCAGCAGAAACATTGGATTTGACATACATATTTGATCAAATGGACCAAATAGACAGTTATAGAATATTTCATGCAGCTGCATGCATATTCCTAATCAGTGGACTTAAAATATTCTCCAGGATAGATCATAGGATAGAACACAAATCTAAACAAAATACTCCTGAACAACCAAGTAAAGAGAAATCAAAAGAATAAAAAAAATATTTTGAAACAAATTAAAATAAAAACTCAACATAAACAAAACCTTGGGATGCTTTTAAATAGTGATAAGTACATATATTAGGAAAATAGAAAAATCTTAAACAACCTGACTTAACCCCTCCTTCCATTAACTGGAAAAAGAAGAAGAAAGTAAGCCCAAAATTAGCAGAAGGAAGAAAAACAAAGATCAGAGAAGAAATAATTGAAATAGAAAAAAATTAAGTAAATAGCTGGCTTTTTGAAAAAACAAAATTGATAAATCTTTAGCTAGAATCACTGAGAAAAATAAAGATTTAAGTAAAACTACTATGAATATTGGGTAACCTAGAAGAAATGGATATCTTAATATATAAAACCCTGAGTCCATCACAACTGGAGGCTTGACCAATTGGAAGTCATTCCTGTAGTCAGGGCTGCGTTGCTATGGTGACCGAGCACTGACTGCTCTGGCAGCAGGCATGGTGTCCCAGCACTGACTGCTGAGGGGGCAGCTGTAGATCAGCACTTGCCGCTCTCTTTCTCTCTGGGCCTGGCCAGCAGCTAGCCTCCATTTCTCTCCAGGCCTTCAGGGGCTGGTGATCAGCCCCACCTTTCTGATCAGGCCCCGTTGACAGGCTCAGAGATGCTGACTGGCATGGAAACCGACCAATAAGAACCAAATATTGGTGAAGTGTGAGAAGCCAGTAGCTGCCTAGGAGGCGGAGCTCTTGAAGTTGACTGACATAGAAACTGACCAGGCAGAACCAAATCTGGGTGAACTGTGAGGAGCCAGTGGCTGCCTAGGAGGTAGATTTTTTGATGCTGACTGGCATAGAAACTGACCAATCAGAACCAAATTGGCTATCAGAGTGGGGCCCTTGGGGGCCATCAGGCCAGCAGGGGAAGGCAGTTGGGGGGTACCAGGCTTGCAGGGGAGGGTAATTGGGGATGACCAGGCAGGCAGGGAGGCAGTTGGGGGTGATAAGGCTGGCAGTAGAGCAGTTAGGTGTTAATCAGGCCAGAAGAGTAGTGGTTAGGGGGTGATCAGGCTGGCAGGCATAAGCAGTTAGAAGCAACCAGACAGTCAGGTGAGCGGTTAGGAGCCAGCAGTCCCGGATTGTGAGAAGGATGTCCGACTGCCCCCAAGGGGTCCCATATTGGAGAGGTTGCAGGCTGGTCTAAGGGACAACACCCCACCCCCACCCCTCAATGTACAAATTTCATGCATTGGGCCTCTTGTAGTTTTAGAGACATATAACCTCCTAAGGATGATAACAAAGAAATATAAAATTTGAACAGACCTATAATAAGTAAAGAGATTGAGTTGATAAGCAAAATTGCTAAATACAACAAACCATTGGACCAGATGTCTTCAAATGCAAATTCTGCCAAACATTTAAAGAATTAATATCAACTCTTTCTAAACTCTTCTTAAAAAAATAAGGAGGAGGGTCCTGGCTGATTTGACTCAGAAGATAGAGCGTGGGCCTGCAGACTGAAGGGTCTCAGGTTCGATTCCAGTCAAGGGCATATGCCCAGGTTGTATACTTAATCCCCAGTAGGGGGCGTGCAGGAGGCAGCCAATCAATGATTCTCTCTCATCATTGATGTTTCTATTTCTCTCCCTCCCCCTTCCTCTCTAAAAAAATCAATTAAAATGTATTTTTTTAAAAATAAGGAGGAGAGAATACCTTCAAACTCATTTAATTAGGCCAGAATTACCCTAAAAACAATGGCAGATAAATAGATTACAAGGGAAGAAAACTGTCTCAAAAGAAAAAGGCAATCAACCTAATGGGACAAGGTATTTGCAAATCATAGCTCTAACAAGGATTAACATACAAACTATATAAAGAACATATACAAATCAAGACTCAACAAAAAGCAATCCAATTAAAAAATGGGGAGAAAAGACACTTCTCCCAAGAAAACATACAAATGGCCAATGGACACATGAAAAGATGCTCAACTTCACTAGCAATTAGGAAAATGCAAATCACAACTACTATGAGATACCACCTCACACCTGTTAGGATGGCTGTTATCAACAAGACAAGCAATAACAAGGGTTCAAGAAGTTGTGGAGAAAAATGAACCCTCATTCACTTCTGCTGGGAATGTAACCTGGTACAGCCATTATGGAAAACAGTCTGAAGGCTTCTCAAAATATGTAAGAATAAAGTTACTTTATGATCCAGCATCCCCTCTTCTGGATATCTACCCCCAAAATTTGAAAAGATTTATTTGCAAGGGTAAATGCACCCCTATGTTCATTGCAGCGTCCTATCTAATAATAGACAAACATGCTAATTAACAGTACCTTCGCTATGCCTCCCATTGGCTAATCAGCACGATATGCAAATTAACTGCCAACCAAGATGGCGGCTGGCAGCCACACAGCTGAAGCGAGCAGGAGGCTTGCTCGCTCCAGTGATGGAGGAAGCCTACCGCGGCCTGGCTCTGAGCTCTGAAAGCAACAAAATTTCAATTATAGAAGCTAAACAAACCCCAGGTACCTGCTTTCAGCAGGCCATGGCCTGCTGAGCGGGAGCGAGTAGGAGCCAACTCTCAGCTCCAGTGACGGCAACAAAGTTTCAATTATAGAAGGTAAATAAATTCCAGAATTAAAAAAAAGAAGAAAAAAAGGAGAGGCTGAAAGCTTCAGTCACAGGCCAGCCTGAAAACGGCCCTCAGCCCAACACCCAGATTGGCCAGACACCACAGTGGGGACCCCCACCCTGAAGGGGGTGTGACCAGCTGCAAACAGCCATCAGCCTCTCACCCAGGCTGGCCAGGCACCCAAGCAGGAACCCCACCCTGATCCGGGACACCCTTCAGGGCAAACCAGCCAGCCCCCACCTGTGCACCAGGCCTCTATCCTATATAGTAAAAGGGTAATATGCAAACTGACCCTAACAGCAGAAAGATGGGGAATGACTGGTCACTATGACACACACTGACCACCAGGGGGAAGACGCTCAATGAAGCAGCTGCCCTCTGGTGGTCAGTGCGCTCCAACATGGGGGAGCTCTGCTCAGCCACAAGCCAGGCTGACGGCTGCCAGTACAGCCTCCTCAGCAGTGCTAAGGATGTCTGAGTGCAGCTTAGGTCTGCTCCCTGCTGGCAAGTGGCCATCCCCCAAGAGCTGCTGGGCTGCCAGAGGGATGTCTGATTGCCACCTTAGGCCCAATCCCTCGGTGAGCAGGCCTAAGCCAGCAGGTGGTCATTCCCCGAGGGGTCCCAGACTGGGAGAGGGCACAGGCCGGGCTAAAGGACCCCCCCTCCCCACGAGTGCACAAATTTTTGTGAACCAGGTCTCTAGTTCTTTATAATAGCCAAGACATGAAAATAACCCAAGTATCCTTTCATGGATGATTGGATAAAGACAAAGTGGTACACATATACAATGAAATGTTACTCAAACATAAAAGATGAAATATTGTCATTTGTGACAACATGGGTGGATTTTCAGAGGCCTGATGCTATGTGAAATAAGTCAGATGGAAAAGAACAAGAACCACATAATTTCACTCATGGAAGATATAAAACAAAAAGCAAAAGCAAGAAATTAACAAATAGGTCTAGTGAGACCCTCGCGAATATGAAAAAGGACCAACTAGAAATTAAGCATACACTGACTGAAATAAAGAAAATTATGCAGAGTTCCAACAGCAGACTAGAGGGTTGCAAGAATCAAGTCAAAGATATGAAATATGAATAAGCAAAAAACACCCAACCAGAAAAACAAAAAGAAAAAATAATCCAAAAATATGATGATAGTGTAAGGAGCCTCTGACAACTTCAAGCGTACCAACATCCGAATTATGGGGGTGCCCGAAGAAGAGAGAGAGCAAGATATTGATAACCTGTTTGAAGAAATAATGACAGAAAACTTCCCCTCCCAGGTGAAAGAAATAGATTTACAAGTCCAGGAAGCACAGAGAACCCCAAACAAAAGGAATCCAAAGAGGACCACACCAAGACACATCATCATTAAAATGCCAAGAGCAAAAGACAAAGAGAGAATCTTAAAAGCAGCAAGAGAAAAACAGTCAGTTACCTACAAGGGAGTACCCACAGGACTGTCAGCTGATTCCTCAATAGAAACCATGCAGGCCAGAAGGGAGTGGCAAGAAATATTCAAAGTGATGAATACCAAGACCTACAACCAAGATTACTTTACCCAGCAAAGCTATCATTCAGAAATGAAGGTCAGATGAAGAGCTTCACAGATAAGAAACAGCTAAAGGAGTTCATCACCACCAAACCAGTATTATATGAAATGCTGAAAGGTATCCTTTTAAGAAGAGGAAGAAGAAAAAGGTAAAGATAAAAATTATAAACAACAAATACACATCTATCAACAAGTGAATCTAAAAATCAAGTGAATAAATAATCTGATGAACAGAATAAACTGGTGATTATAATAGAATCAGGAGCATAGAAAGGGAGTGGACTGACTATTCTCGGGGTGAAAGGGGTGTGGGTGGTGCGGGAAGAGACTGGAAAAAAATCGTACATCTATGGATGAGGATAGTGGGAGGGGGGCAGGGTAAGGGCAGATTGTGGGGTCGGAACCAGGTGGAGGGGAGCTATGGGGGAAAAAAGAGGAACAACTGTAATAATCTGAACAATAAAGATTTAATTAAAAAAAGAAAGCAACATTAAGAAAAAGAAATTAACAAATAAAACAAACAACAAAAACCTACAAATTTCTAGAGACAATAGAATGGTGGTTACCAGGAGGGCATTGGGTGGGGAAAGGGTGAAGAAGATAAAGTGTTTCAAAGACAAGGTGATAGAAGGAGACTAGACTTCAGGTGGTATGCACACAGTAGAGTATACAGATGTTGTAATATAAACTCTTACACCTGAAATTTATATAATGTTATTATCACAATACATTTAATAAAAAATAAAAAGCTTTTTCACAGAAAAAGATAAAAAAGGTAACCTACAGAATGAAAAATATATTTGCAAACCATATATTGGATAAGTGTTTAATATCCAACATGCAAAACAAACAAACAAATAAAAGAAACCTTATACAACTCAATAACAAACAATTCAAACAATGGTTAAGAATGGGCAGTGAAGCTAAGCAAAATTTCCCAAAGAAAATATCCACATGGCCTACAGACATATGAAAAGATACTTAACATCGCCAATCATCAGGGAAATTCACATCAAATCACAATGCGATATCACCTCACACCAGTCAGAGTGGCTTCTAGGAAGAAGATGGGTAGGTGCTGGGGAGGACTTGGAGAAAAGGGAACCCTAGTGTACTGTTGGTGGGAATGTAAATTGGTTTGTTATTTCTGGCTTAATGTTTGTTGATGAAATGTATTAGTGCTTACAATTCACTTCTCATTATTTAGTCTCACTTCTGCCCTCATCTTTCTCTAGACTAATTCTCTATAAACCAGATGCTCATATACTCATTACCCAGTCCAGAAGGCCTCTCCCACATTTTTATCCCTCTCTTTGTTGACTCTCTCCTCTCTTGAACCCATCATGGTACTGTGCCTTTAAGAGAACTTTATTATATAAGTGCTATGGATCACAGGCTTAGCAAAAATATGTTTAAGATCCCAGCCTTTATCTCAGACATATTGATTGAGGGATTTCAGAATGGTGAGAAATGCTCTAGGTGCTGTGAGATGATAGATGAATAAGGGAGGGTAATGTTAATGTAAAAAGCATTCAAACCTGTAAAGAATTTTGTGAGTTTATTTGAGCCAATCTGCAGACATATGCCAGGAAGCAGAACCTCAACGAACTGAGATAATGCTCAGGAGAATGGTGGGTTACATCTGTATTTATACATTGCAATCAAAGGAAAGCGATGTATGTGGATTACATGAAATTCCTTGGTGATAGATTAAGGAGGTGGGATAAAGCAAAGCAGGAAACCTCTGGGATAGGGTAAAATGTGAAATGATGGACATGTGCTTCTTTTATGTAGATGGATACAGGATAGTTTAACATAATTAACAATTGACAATTAACTTGATAACAATAACAAGGAGGGAATGTCCTGGTCCCATTAGTTGTGCCCTGAGCAGTGGGGGGAAAAAGAGGAAGTTATAAGTTACGTAGACATCTCAAGATATGTTATCTTAGAGGCAAAAAGACAAATAGGCTCAGTAAAAATCCAAGTTGACCATTGTCAGGGAAAATACTGGCCTAGGACATATCTATCCACCATAACCTGTTTGTTGTTAAAAATTTAATTTTCAGACCATGTTTTGTGGTTATTTTAGGTCTCTGAGTTTGCAAGACTGCCATGCAGGCCTCCCCTGAGCTTGTCAGGTTAGCATGTGGCCCCTTTAGTCCACACATTCCCCTTTTGGTCATAAATCAATCCAGAGGATGCATTGATGACCAACCTTTTGCTTGGATAATGGAGTCCCATGGTGCTAGGAAGGCTCATTCCTAGGATGTCTCAGGGTCAGCATGTCTTGCTGAGCAGGTGGACCACTGGGGATGGCGCAAGACCATAACCTTAGATGGCATTTAAGGTCAAATTATATATATATATTAGAAGCCTGTTGCAGGAGGATTCCTGCAAAAATAGGGCTTCCTCGGGCCGATCACACCACCAATCCCTGCAGCCCAGGGCCACAGCTGGGGGTCCCACCCGCCCAGGGCCACACACGGGGGTCCCGGCTGAGGGCGGGGCTTAGGCGGCACACGGGGGCCCGGTTGGCAGCTCACACTGGCCCACCCTGCCTGCAGTATGCAAATTAGCTGCCATCTTTGTTGGCGGTTAATTTGCATATTGCGCTGATTGGCCAATGGGAGGCCCAGCAAAGGTACGGTCAATTACCATGTTTGTCTATGATTAGACAGGATATTAAAGACAGGTAAATGGGAGGCTGCGAGAGTCCACGGCAAGCGTGGCTTTCACGGGTTCAAAGACTTGGAGGAAGGGCTGACGCACAAATGATACACAAGACAAAATATTATTTTGAATACTGGGGGAACCAGAGGACAACTCAACTATAGAAGTCAAGTTCACTCTGTTGCTCCATTCCCAGCTGCCTTTATTATCTAGAATACACAATTGCCTTTAGGAATGCAAACAGACATATCAATGGTAATGTTTAGTAAACAGTAAGATTGTCAGGTCTTGGGGGAGTTTGCTTTAGGCCATTGAGTCAGCAACAGGTAATAAAATGTAGATATTCACCCTGTGAATATCAAAAGGAGTCCTGGTCAGCCTTCTGCCAGACTCCTCACATTTATATCAATTACTGTTGATCTTGGTCTCCAGCAAGAGGCAGTCAGATCCTATATGTCCTTGTTAAAAAGTATTCTGGATCATTTCTAATTTTTGAGCCACCATGACCTGAGTCTTTTCACTGTTTTTCTTAAGTTTTGCTTTTCTACATCTAATATCACATTTACATATCAGGAACAAAAGTAACAACACTAAACCAATAACACCGATTAGGAACAGAAAAAGTATAATACTGGACAAGGGAAAGTCTAAGGGGAACAAGCATCCTAGCCAACCGAAGAAAACTTTACGTCTATTTTCATAATTTTTTATTAAGCTAATTATATGTTTTCCTCCTTCATCCTCTGTCATTTGTACCTTATGATATGTTTGGCCAGATGAATTAAGACTCTCTACTATTTCATTATCTAGAAGCTGAAAGATCAGTTGGGAGCCGAAAACCAGATATTATAGGCTTTATTAGGGGAAAGACCTGCCGGGCTGTCTTGCAAGGGGAGAGCAGCAACCCGTGCAGAGGTGAGTACTCCTTTTGAGGGGAGGAATGGGAAGGAATGGGGGCTTAGGGTACTCGGCGAGCGCTGATTGGTGGCTTAATGTATGGTCCATATAAGGTACATAGTTAGGCACTCAGGTACTTAGGAACTAGGGCTTAGAGTATATGGCAGGTGCTGATTGGTAATTCCATGTATAGTACATATAAGGTACATGGTTAGGCACTCAGGTATTTCCAGTCCACAGGTTTTGACATCATGCTTACCATTACTCCGCCCACCAGTTGGGGGAAGTGAGGATCTATCAGAAGCTCTAATTTTTCTTCTGGCCAGTTAGTTTCCATAAAAATGACTTAATGGGGAGGATTAAGTGCAATTTCCCAATACATTGGTTTTTCAGTATCAATATTATCATAGGTTTTATGAACCTCAGGCAAAGTTATTTTGCCTGTAATTTCAATATTGCACCATATTCCAGTATTATTTAATGTAAACTTGGTGTTATTACAGTAAAAATCACTTAGTATAACAGAAGAGATTTTTAACCCTTCCCAGAAAAAATGCCCCTTTCCTGTATACCATATATTGTTATTCGTTGGGGTAGATACAATAGGCCAGGACTGGGCGAATTCAGTGTTCCATATGGATTGGGGGCGTAGCCATTCACCTTTTGGACTTTCACAATCAGACAGTGAGATGGGTTCCCATTGTTTATTATTTTTAAATATGGCCCATCTACTTCCTATTGGAAGTATTCTAGTATTATTGAGGATGGTTCCTATGCCGGCCAGTTGAACTACTGGGAATTTAAGCTTAGGATTTAACCGAGGCACCTGGGCTTTTAAGACACAATGTCGTAGATCACATTTCCCATCCAAAATGTTTCAAATTCCTGGGTAACCATATGAGTACACAAGTGTCTGGCCTGGACTTCTACAGCCATTATAGTTGGCCATTGTTTCATAGCCACTTCAGATTCCATTTGCATTAACATAGATAATAGGCCCTGTTGAGTTAGCGTACAGGCACATTCCCATTCTTGTGTTCCAGCATGCGTTTTTATAGTCTGTTCTATCCATGAAACTAAGGCTTTATTGCCTTTCCATGCTACTTCCCACCCTTTTCCTTCTTCCTGAAACAGCATTTCTTCTATATGACCTATCCTATCTAATAATAGACAAACATGGTAATTAACCATACCTCTATTATGCTTCCCATTGTCTAATCAGGGCAATATGCAAATTAACTGCCAACCAAGATGGCGGCTGGCAGTCAGGCAGCTGAAGCGAGCAGGAGGCTTGCTTGCTCCAGTGATGGAGGAAGCCAAGGTCCCCGCCTGCTGCAGCATGGCTCTGAGCTCTGAAAGCAAAAGCTCCGAAAGCAACAGAGTTTCAATTATAGAAGCCAAACAAACCCCAGATACCTCCTTTAAGCCAGCCCACCTCAGAGCTGGAGCTGCAACAAAGTTTCAATTACAGAAGGTAAATAAATCCCAGAATAAAAGAAAAAAGGAGAGACTGGGAGCTTCAGTTGCAGGCTTGGCCTGCCTGAAAACAGCCATCAGTCCCTCATCCAGGCTGAGCAGGCACTTCAGTGGGGACCCCCACCTTAAAGGGGGTGTGGGCAGCCTAAAAACAGCCATCAGCCCCTCATCCAGGCTGGCCAGGCACCCCAGTGGGGACCCCCACCCTGAAGGGGGTGCGGGCAGCCTGAAAATAGCCATCAGCCCCTCACCCAGGCTGGCCAGGCACCCAAGCGGGACCCCCACCCTGATCCGTGACACCCTTCAGGGCAAACCAGCGGGCCCCCACCCATGCACCAGGCCTCTATCCTATATAGTAAAAGGGTAATATGCAAACTGACCCTAACAACAGAAAGACTGGGAATGACTGGTCACTATGACACACACTGACCACCAGGGGGCAGACGCTCAATGAAGCAGCTGCCCTCTGGTGGTCAGTGAGCTCCCACATGGAGGAGCTCTGCTCAGCCACAAGCCAGGCTGATGGCTGCCAGTACAGCAGTGCTGGTGGGAGCCTCTCCTGCCTCTTCAGCAGCGCTAAGGATGTCCATGTGCAGCTTAGGTCTGCTCCCCGCTGGCAAGTGGACATCCCCCGAGGGCTGCCAGGCTGCCAGAGGGATGTCTGATTGCCAGCTTAGGCCCAATCCCCTGGGGAGCAGGCCTCAGCCAGCAGATGGTCATCCCCCGAGGAGTCCCAGACTGTGAGAGGGCACAGGCCGGGCTGTGGCACCTCCCTCCCACCCTCCGAGTGCACAAATTTTGTGCACCGGGCCTCTAGTTTGAGATAAAGGATCTTTTTCTAATGAATGATGTTCTTTTTGCTGCAAGTTCAGCTTGTCGCAGGATACCAAGGCCAGCCCCTACTCCTCTAAGTATTTCCCTTTTGTTTCTTTTAGGGGGCCAATGTTGTTGGATCCAGCAGGAATGTTGTTGCCATTGGGTAGCTATGGTTTAGGAGCATTTGGGATATATTGAGTGGACCCAAAAATGTTGAGTTTCCCATGCCATAGTTAAATGGGTGGAGGTGACCCCCAAATGAGCTAGAGTTTGAGTATTCCCTAGGGCTTCCCACAAGTATCCAGGACACAAGGATGGTGGGGTAGTTACAGACATATCTACCCACCAAGTGATCCCAATAATTTCTGAAATAGGGATCCATTGATTTCTTTCTTGTTTCACAGACATCCAGCCACAAGAGCATGGCTGGTGATGCCAAGGACAAGATATACTAAGACAGATAGGACAGGCTGCTGCAAGCCTTTGGCCATCATATCCAGGTGTTTTTCTTAGCGTTTCATCATCCATCTCTATAGTTATACAATATTCATCCAGATTAGATCCATATACAATTCGACCAGTGGAATTATCAGGGAGGTGTTCTTTGAGGTATTTGCCTAAGGTGGGTCCTTTATAGTAGATATAGCCAGAAAAATTGTACCAAAGCTTATATTGATAGTAGGAGAAGACCAATATGTGGCCAACAAAGCATCAATTTCACTATCATACCTGATAATCAGAACATCATTGTGTAGAAGGTGGGAAAGATTAGCAGGTATCAAAGTTAAATTTTTCATATCTAATAAGGGAAGAGATATTGTCTCCACTAGGAAACCATAAGGAGGATAATAATAATATGAAAATCATTTTATGTACATTTAATCAGTAACAATCAGATAATATAAAAACACAGTTCAAGCAATATCAATTTGTGAGCATACAGGCCTTGTTGACGTCGTCTTGGGATAGCTGTCTGCCTCCATGGTCAGCGACTTCTTGTCCTCGAAAAGTCTCAGCTGTTTCTCTTTCTTGAAAAGTCTTTGGTCTCCGCTGCAGACGGAGATGGGTGTCCGAGATGGGAGTAGACGTCCATTTCACAGTCAGGTGCCTTTTTGAAATGAGAAATATGAATGGATGTGCTAACTTCTTTCAGTTTAGCTGCACATGGGTTAGTTAGTAATACCTGGTAAGGTCCCCTCCAACAAGGTTAGAGAGTCTTTTATTTGGTGTCTTTTCCAATACACCAAATCTCCTGGTTGTAAGCCATGATCTTTGAAATCTTCGTCCCCCGGGAGCGCACTGTGAAATGAATCTGTTACCAGTTTGTTAGTTCCTACAATGCAGAATGTCTGCTCTTTTACTTTTCATTATATTTGGGAAACAAAAGATATAAACAGTCAATCATATTTTAAATAGAGTCATAAGAATAATTATTCTCAATTCATTTCATCCCATAGTTATTTTTGTTTATCCTGATTATTTGCCAGTAGTTTTTGAATTCAGTTATTTCTTGAAGTTCTATCAATCTTCATCCAGTTCAAAAATATGGGGGCACCAGGGGTAGGTGGTGTTTTCAGCCTTGGGGGTAGAGTTTCATAGTTCATCCGGGAGGTGATCTGTTGGATGTTGGCCCTGCATACTGCTGAAACAAATAGCAATGTTAGTTAGCTGCACATTGGCCATAACGGGTCCTATTATTATTAATTTTTTTCCGTCCAATACAATCTCCCCCCCCCCCCTTGTGCATTTGGTAGTAGAGTCGACATGCTGCAGGCTGATTAGTATAGCTAACAAAAATCTGGCTTGATTGGGTTTTCTCGTGGACTACCCAGTCTAACATATTTGGGTAGAGAGTTTCTAAGCAAGGAGCAAAGGATGGCATGACAAGGTGTAATCCATCAATGTATGATAATGCCTTTGTTTCCTTGCTGTGTGGGGAGCAGTAATTTTATGGTACTTCTGTGTCCCAGCAAGAGCAGATGAGTTCTCCTCCTAGTACTAGTCTCAGATTGTCTTTTTATCTTTTTAAAAAGACAAAATAAGAATTATTAGATAAAATCAGTGATTATCCAGAAATACTAGAGCATGTTACCTTAGGAGGAGATAAGAAAGAAAGATTAGTGTTAGGGAAAATTCAGCAGGGTATTATCTGAATTCTTTGGAGCAGGTCTGCTGTCTTCTTGAGGGTGATCCACAGGGGGTATTTCTGGTCAGAGGTCACCTTCCACTCAGAATGGATGTCACTCGGCTGGTGGGCTGCCTTCACCAGGGAGTGGTGGGTCCAGGAGTTTAGCCCTGCAACCTTAAGAGCTGTGGGGGTGGTTAAAATGACTGGATTGGGTCTCTTCCAGGTAGGCTTTAGCGGATCCCTTTTCCAATCCATTACCCAAACCTGATCTCCAGGTTTATAAGGATGTACAGCTGTTCCTTGAGAGATGGGTAGTCGGTCAATAACCCACCTGTGGACCTCAAAGGCAGTTTTTCCAAGTCCTTGTAGTTGTTTCTGGATTTCTAAGTTCCCTATTTCCCCCAAATCTCCCTTGGCTGAATTAGGGAGGGGTTTTCAGTATAGAATTTCAAAGGGAGAGAAACCTACCCTGGCCCTTGGGACAAAGCATACCGTCAGGAGTACAAGACGCAAGATATCTGTCCAGGGTAAGGTTGTCTTTTGGCATAGCTTAGCCATAGCCTGATTTAGAGTCCGGTTCATGCGCTCCACTTTCCCTGAACTCTGAGGCCTTTAAGCTATATGTAGATTCCATTTAATTCCTAAAGCCTTGACTACCTGTTGTACTATTTCTGCTACAAAGGCTGGGCCATTATCGGACCCTATGGTCAGAGGCATTCCATACCATGGAATTATATCCTTCAGCAATGCCTTAGTGACTTCTCTTGCCTTTTCAGTGTGAGTGGGATATGCCTCGACTCAACCTGAAAAAGTGCAAACAAAGACTAGCAGGTATTTATTCCCTCTGCTAGACCCTATTTCTATAAAATCTACTCTAAGTCCTCAAAAGGAGCTTGGTCACAGCACTGGACTCCTATCAGTCCTATAGGACCCTGTTTAGCATTGTTCTGCGCACAGAGGAAGCAACGCTGAGAGACTGAGGAACACAAGGAGGGTAGAGGGGCAATTAGGTAGTACCTGCGTAATAAAGCTTCTAGGGCAGCCTTTCCTAATTGAGTGAGTTCATGCTCCTGGAGGACTACCTTATGGGCTAACTGTTCTAGGACATAGACCCTATGACCTGGGAGTATCCACCAGCCTTCCATTGTTCTCTTACCCCCTTCTTTCTGGGCCCATTTCTCTTCCTGAGGAGTGTATTTTGGAGGTTCAGGTAATTCAGGAGCCAACATGATCCGTGACGGTGCTGTTTGTTCTTTAGAAGTCAGCTTGGCTGCAGCATCAGCACACTGTTTCCTTCTGATACTGAGTCTTTCCCTTTCTGGTGACCTTTGCAATGGATGACGGCTATTTCCTTAGGCTCCCAGACTGCTTCTAGTAACTTTAAAATCTCATTCTGATTTTTGATTCCTTTTCCTCCAGCTGTCAAGAGCCCCCTTTCCTTATATATGGCCCCATGGACATGCAGGGTAGCAAAGGCATAGCGTGAGTCAGTGTAGATGTTGGCACGCTTATTCTTACTGAGTTCTAGGGCTCTTACTAGGGCCCAAAGTTCTGCCCTCTGGGCTGACCATGGGCTTGTGGGGGCCTAGCTGAAGTGAGCCCGGTCTGTCCTAGTCAGAATCAGTTATTGCTAGCCCAATGAGATCTGCTTCAGGTGGCTCTGGTTGATAGCAACTGGGTGGCAAAGGGGGCCCAGTCTTTTTACTATGCTGTTTGGGACATGAATTCTTCCAGTGTCCTCTTTCTTTACAATAGGCACACTGGTCTCATCTCAGGCTTGCTCTTCCTTTTCCCCCTGCCAGAACAAGGGGTTGGGTTCCCTTCTGAGAGACCTGTGTCTTTTTTCATACTACTAAAACCTTACAGAACTGGACCTAAGGTGGTAAGGTTCGAGCAATTCCTAACCACCTGTCTATGTAAGGGAACTGATCTGGGTGTCTGGGTTCTGTCATGACTACATTCCAGACTGCCCTGATCAGTCCTACATCTAAAGAGCTTTCTGGGGGCCAGCCAACCCCAAAGGCTGGCCATTCTACTTCACAGAATTTCCTCAGAATTTGGGGTTCATTTTAATACCATAGTCCTCAATAAAACCCTTTTCAAAATTTTCCAACATGCAATTGAGAACAGTGGGTTTACTTTGTCCCAACCCCAAGATGATTGGTGGTGAGAAACAGACAAGGGTGCAGGGAAATTACTAAAAGCCTGGAGGGTCTCCTTAAAGAAAAGATCCTTAATCAGCACAGGCAGGGGCAGGGCGGGTAAAATCTCTCCACCTTGCAGAGCTGTGAGCCCCATTCCTGAAAGTCCCAGCCAGCCAAAAGAGACAAGAAAAGCCGCAAATACCTTTAAATCTACCCCAGAATTCCAAATTTCAACCTAACACAGCAAAATCACAGAGCAAACTAAAGCCCCTAGTACACAAACATAGACAGAAATTTTTATCAACTATCCCTCCGTGATAGAGAGCAAACGTCTCTGAGAAAACTAACTCAGCAGCGCTGCTTGAGACTTTTGCAGACCATCATGGGTTTAGCCTTCAGTAAATCAAACATTTTCACCAGATGAGCAAACAGAAAATCAAAGTAGCTTTCTCTTTCACACAGACCAGTTAATCAGCAGATAATTATGGCAAGACAGACAAACATCCCTACTCACACTCGCTCAGTAGACTAGCCCAGACTGGAGCTGAGTAGATAATGCCCAACTCCCCAGATGGGCATGGGGCACTCCTGGCACCCACACCCCAGAACAGAATTTTCGACCAACATCTCGGTGATAACCTACTGGAAGAGTTAAGACTGCATCCAGCTCCACCTCTTGGTAGCAAATTGGCTACTCCCACACACAAAGAAACAGAAGAGTGAACCCATAATTACTTAATCGAATCTGAATTCACTCACCTCCACAGTCCTGATTTCTGATTTATCTGACAAAGTCCTATGACTTATGGGGAGGTGATCAAGCTCCCCCTTCCACTCACTAGGAGTGGGCCTGACTGACTGGGGCCCCTACCTTACCCATTCTGTTGACAGGTCCAGAGGTGTTCATCCACTTTCTCCAGATGCTGGCAGGGTCTTCGGATGAGGTCTGGAAGGGCCCGGAGTTCCCCCAGTTCAATTCTGCTAAAATCACCAGAGTGTACCTTCCAGAGGTCTGTCCCATGCCCCTGGGCCCCAAACCCCGTCCACTCACTGGAGGCAAGAGCCAAACATGGCTAGCTTCCTGGTCAGGGAACCAAATGTTGCAGAAGACCAAAGAAATACCAAGCACGCTTCCTAGAGAAAGGGAGGGACCCCGTTTATTCACACTAGTGGACTCTGGGAATAATTTCCAAATCAGAGTGAGTAACACGCAGAGGGCTTCACTTTTTATAACCTTCTGGTGTCTTTGTCTTGCAGATATGGTTCTGCCCCCTTTAGTGGGCTTACAGGAAGGCCCTCAGGTGTTGGGGGTGCCAAGGCCATATCTGATGATCTGTCATGGGGCCAGTGATAACTACCTCCCCCCCACCAGGGCAGTGCATTGTTCACAGTTTTTAAGGCTTGACAAGCCTTTTGAGACCAGTTTCCTCCACAAGAGAAGAGTAGAAATATCAGTGTGCAAATCTGTAAATGTTTTGTTGTGCTTCTGTTTCAGTTATATATGTATGTAACTATCGTGTTGTGAGGTAAAAATTTTTTTGGGGTCTGAAAGTCACAGCAAAAATAAATGGAGAAAAACTAGTGTAAAGGGTAACATTAATGTAGGCCTTTCCATTACTGAGCCAACCATACAAAGGGATGGAAATACTACGATTGCCTTAGAATACTCTGGGCTGGATGTTGGGAACCACCCACTGTAGGGAGTGTAATACAATGAGGTAAATGCAGTGGATTATGGAATCATAGGAGTGCACCTTGGTTCACAAAGTAATGAACTTGTGTGTGTCCATGGTCAGAGGAGCCACCCAGGAGATGCCAAGTTTGTGTACAGTTAGGTAAAAGGAGGTGGAGGGTTTTTTGGGTGGTAGAGAATGCATCAACCAAAGGTAGTAGTCTCCTCTGGATATTAGGCCTTGTCATTTATCTGTTGAGGCTAGAATTCATTTTTTTTAAGGGAATGGGCATGGCTGTGAACCTTGCAGTAAAGAAATGAAGTTCGAGAACCCCTCAGAGTAGAAAGGAAATTCCAGTGCATCTGGTCTCTTCTCTTGTGGGTCTGAAACTTGTTGAAGAACTGCTCAGATGGACTTGAGGGCATATTCCCACAACTGGGGTGAAAGTTATCATTTACAGGCCAAGTGAGTAAGACAGATAGTGTTATTTACCTTGTGTTGTCCCTGAACTTTTAGTGAATGCTCTGGGATTCATGCACTCTTATTTGGCTTAAATATTATCCCATTAGGGCACTGTGACATTGGAAGTGTTCCATTAGCTTGTGAGCTCTTTGAAGGGAGAGGTTGTTTCTTCTGACCCCTGTATCCCTAGTATTGAGCCCAGGGCCCCACAGAGCAAACACTTGATAAAGACTGTCTCCCTAGTGTAGATATGGGGAACATTTTACCATCAAGGGCCATTTGCATATTTATAAAATAACTAGAGGCCCGGTGCACAAAAATTTGTGCACTCGGGTGGGTCCCTCAGCCCAACCTGTGCCCTTTCACAATCTGGGGCCCCTTGGGGGCCCCTTCCCTGGCTGCTGGCACCAGTTTTCCTCCAGCGCCCAGAACCCAGGCCTTCGCTCTTTGCCGGGAGGGGCCCGTGCGTTGGGTGAGGGGCTTAGCTCTTTTAAAAATACTTCTGAATGTTTGGTAAATAACCTTGTAGGAATCTACTTTCTGAAACATGCTGGTTGTTAAGGGCTGATTTGGGTAATCAACAAAATGTATGTTAAAATCCTAATCCTCCGAACCTCAGAATGTATCTGTATGTGGAGATAAGATCTTTAAAGAGGGGATTACATTAAATTGAGGCAGTTCCTGTGTGACTCTTAGCCCATCTCACTGACGTCCTTATAAGAAGAGGAATTTTGGGGTCCAGAGGTTCTCAAAGGTGTGGACGGAGTTGGCGAAGAAGGAATGACACAGAGGCAGCGTTCAGGTGATCATCGTAGCCAGGTTCTCTTTTTATTGTCCTGTTACATCTATATTTATACTATTTGATCATATAAGCATTCTTCCATAAGCTCTATTTGATCCTATAAGCATTCTTCCATAAGCTTTTTTTTTTTTTTTTTTTTTGCCGAGGAGAGCATGGGGTCCATTTATTGGGGGGTCAGTCAAAGGGGGAGCTGGCTAGGGTGGGGTAGGGCAGCAGCTTGTCTGGCTCCCAAGAAACCCAACTTGAGTCCAGAGCCTCGACCACTTTGAAGCCAAAGTCTTCCTCCACCTTTATCTGCATGGGGGCCAGATCTGGAGTCAGTGGGACTCCCGCCCGGCACCCTTCCCATGGCACTTGCTGCCTCTTCCAACCACTGGGCCCCTCATCAGGGGCCAGGCTGCTGGCTTCTGCAGGCGTTAGTGTCCTCCTGGGCGGGAACAGCCCCTCTTTCTCCGGAGGCTCATTCTCAGCGTTGCCTGGGTTGGGGCGTCTGTGCCCTTGCTGCCCTCGTCCTCCAGTAAGGTGGTGAAATGGCTGGCCCAGTAGTCGTTGCCGTAGGAGTCCAGCACCCTCATGAGGAACCTCCGCTCCTGCTGGAGTTTCCGTGTTATCCTCTATATCTGATGGAGCCTGTTCAGGACCCGCTCGATCTCCCTGCAGCGCCGACCCAGCACCTGGTACTTCCTGCAATTGAGTTCCCCTTGGCACCGAGGCTGCTGGCCTTGGGCTGCCTCCTCCTCTTCATCTCGTTCCTGGAGGCTGGAGTTGCCCAGACCCCCAGACATGAACTCCACTTCGGTCTCAAGCTCGCTCTCCAGGATGTGACCACGGAACAGCAGAGGTAGCGCCAGCTCCAAGCAGGGAGGTGCTGAGAACTCCTCAAAGCCCACAGCTGCCATGCACCCCTCTCTCTGCTCCAGCTCCATTTTTTCCTGGCTCCCGGCGGACATCCCCTCTTCCCTGCCCCACCCGACTTCGCCGATCACAATGGTGGCCCAGTTCTCTGGCTCTTGGCTGCCACCTGGGTCCTGACACCGGCAGGCAGCTTCTTCCATCCTTCCCTTTTCACCTCCCATCACTGTGCCTATGTATGCAAATTAACCGCCATCTTTGTTGGCGGTTAACCGCCATCTTGGCTGGTGATTAATTTGCATATCTTGCTGATTAGCCAATGGGAAGGGTAGCAGACGTACGCCTAATTACCATGTTTCTCTTTGATTAGACAGGATTCCCGAGCCATGCAAAATTATCAACTTAAAATTTAGCCAGCCATATATGGTCAAACATTTAATTAACTCAACCCCAATGCCTTGGCAGGGCCAGATCTAATGATTTTTTTGGGCTGTATTTGGCCCTTGGGTTGGAAGTTTTCCACCCTGGCTTAGTGCCTAAATTGATGATGGGTACTAACAGATGTCTAATAAGCACTTAGGGAACTGATAAAAACTCCAAAGGGGCATATATTTTGGGGCTAAAAGAAAAAGCTATGAGAGCCAGCCACAATCCACCTAGGGCCAATAATACTTAAAGATGTGGTTTTAATATTAAGGAAAGTGCTTTCTCTAGGAGTCAGGGATGACTCTAAGTTATCTAGCTAGAGGTGAATGTTCATGCCAAGAAGACAGGAAGGGGATGCATTTTGGGGTAGAAGTTTTCAGAGTTGTAGGTTTATTTAATAAATGCTTTGAGCCCTAGCCAGTTTGGCTCAGTGGATGGAGCGTTGGCCTGCGGACTGAGGGGTCCTGGGTTCGATTCCAGTCAAGCGCATGTACCTTGGTTGTGGACACATCCCCAGTGGGAGGTGTGCAGGAGGCAGCTGATCGATGTTTCTCTCTCATCGATGTTTCTAGCTCTCTGTCCCTCTCCCTTCCTCTCTGTGAAAAATCAATAGAATACATTTTTTTTAAAAATGCTTTGAGTATCTAGTGTTAAAATATAATGTCAGAAAGAGCTTCTGGTAATAATGTGAAAGACAGGTTGGAGCACAGGGAGACATGGAGAACCCTGCTAGGAATAGATGAGTGTTCAACTCAGGAAACTGCAGTGAAACAAGAATAGCTGTCACTGAAGCTACTGTCTATCTGCTAGAGTCTATCTAGAAGCTAGACCAGTGATCGCTTCACCTTCATCCTCATCATATGAGACAATGGGTGGGTATGCTGGGCCCAATACACTCTGAAGGTCCAGCCCAAGATAAATGTCTTGTATTCACTATATTGGGGTTTTGGGAACTGCCAGGCCCTGTTGTGAAGCATTTAGGCAGGGATAACAGCACCTAGTCTCCCCATGACTACCACTCTAATCAAACCTCTGAGCCTTGAGGGATGGGCAGCCTGGCAGGGCCAAGTTTGGCTTCACACTAATTAGTGCATATCAAGTACCTTGCTACTGCACACATGCCCAGGCCATTCTGAAGCTGGATTTCCCCTTTCTGAGTTCCCAGAACGGCCCAGATTTGACAAAAATAAACAATTTATAGGAAATTCCCAGCAGGTTTAACTTTCTAATCCTCCTCCCACTTCAACCCTCTCCTTCACTCCACCTTTCCTTCCCTCACAAGCCCCATCCACCTCCAAGAGGAAGGAGCTTATGCTGGAGCCCAATAGCCTCTGCTCAATGTGTGCGCTCCCTTGGCCAGGATTATAGAACATCTGAGTTCTGTTCCTCTTTTGAGGCCCATTCAGGGCTTGAGAGGAACACATGAGGGTATTATGTGATCCTTCCTAGAAACAGGAATGGTTGTTGTGCTCCTTGAAAGTTCTTAGGGTACCAGATTATTGCAGATGGCTTTCTTTTCTCTTCTTCTTCTTTTTTTTAATGGCGAGAGATGTATTATTTATTTATTTGAGAGAGAGAGAGAGAGAGAGAGAGAGAGAGAGAGAGAGATTGATTTGCTATTCCACTCATTTATGCATCCATTGGTTGATTCTTATTTGTGCCCTGTCTGGGGATGAAACCCATAACGTTGGTGTTGTGGGACAACATTCTAACCCACTGAGCTACTAACTTACAGCACAGATGGCTTTCCAGATGTTCACTCTCCAACTCCTATCAGGAAGTGGTGTTTCTCTAAGAAATTCCAGGGGTCAGTCTCTGTGCTTGATGTCATAACTCAATCACCTTTGTGGGCCAGTTTGGAATGATAGAGTCCTTACCCCATATACAGCAACATTAAGAAAAACAAAAGTATGCTAACCAAATAAAACCCAGATGTAAGAGCCGGAAACATATGCTGTACATTTACCATCCCATGAAGTCGGAGCATTTGAATAGTTCTCATTCTCAGAAATCCCAGTGGGAGGGTAGAAATCAGTTTGCGTATATTCATACAAGGGATTTTATCTATTGTACAAAGAGTGGGTTATCTGGCTCCCCCCCATGCTTCTGGGCTCCACTAAGACTGCCCATGTCACAACTCTAGCTCCAGTTCTTAGAGATGAAGAGAGTCAAAGACATGATCATGGGCCAGGATAAAGGTTGCGTACCTTTTGACTCCAGTTAAATCCCTGGTGTTTGAGGTGTGTGTGGGTGTGGATGCTTGCTTCCTGGTGCTGTCACAGCCCCTATCGTAGCCGGTTTAGGAACATAAGGCTGCTGTCTCTGTGAGGCAGGAGCAGGGGTGGGAGGCAGTTCCTTTTATACTCAATCACTGCCTACTTGGCCCAATCCTGCTTATTCTAATTTGGGATCAGCAGCATTCTCAGCAACCCCACTCTGACTCTGACCTTGGTATCAAGGAGCCAGCACTTGAAACAGGTTTGAGATCAAGTCCTCTTCCTAGAGGGGAGAGTTATCCAGAAGAGAGCAGAGACAGCACTCCCAAAGGTAGGGTCTCCAAACAGACACACACACACACACACACACACACACACACACACACACACACACGACAATACTCCAACCAACTGAGTCACACTGGCCAGGGCTGTTTGCCGATATTTTTGTGTCTGACCTCATATACAACTTCACCTCAGTAAAAAAAGATCTCATAAAAAACAAGTCTCATACAACTAAGATCATTTATTTTAAAATTACTGCTTTTTTTTTTAGACAGAAAAAAATATCTCTATTGAGAATCTGTAAACATAAATAGTTGTTTACAAAGTTGTGTGGCCCGAATTAATTCAAACTGTTGGTTATAAAACCTCAAGCAGATAGCTTTATTTAAAGCTGCCCTGGGATTGCATGGCTATTAGGCAACTGGCAGAAGAAAACACAGTCTATTCTTGGAGGAATAGAACTTTTCCATAAAATAATTCAACAGATGAAGTCCAGTGAATATGAACTCACAGACAAATACAAGATATTCTCATTATTTGTGGTATTTGTTGTATAACATTGCCATGAACACTAAATTAGCAAACAGTAACCCACTGATCCTAATATAAATCATCATAATAATAATCTATAATAATAAAAGCATAATATGCTAATTAGACCAGACGTCCTTCCAGACGACCTTCTGGACAAAGCTAGTGCTGCAAGGGAAGCCTGGGTCCCGGGTGCTTGCTGGCGGCTGGAGGGAAGCCCAGGTCCTGGGTGCTGGAGTGAAAACCTGGGTCCCAGGTGCCAGAGGGAAGCTGGTGCCGGAAGCTGGGGGAAGGAAGGCCTACTCTTGCATGAATTTTGTGCATCAGGCCTCTAGTCATAAAGTTTCATCAGCTAACCTTAAATCCCTTTTTTTTCAATTGTTTTATTGCTTAAAGCATTACAAAGGGTATTACATATGTCTCCTTTTTACCCCCGCCCTTGACAATCCCCCGGCCTCCCCTACCCCCCAGTGTCTTATGTCCATTGGTTATGCTTATATGCATACATATAAGTCCTTCGGTTGATCTCTTACCCCACCCTTCTGCCCCCCTCCCCTCCCCGGCCTTCCTGCTGCAGTTTGACAGTCTGTTTGAGGCAGCTCTGCCTCTGTATCTATTTTTGTTCATAAGTTTATAATGGTCTTTATTATCCATGAATGAGTGAGAGCATGTGGTATTTTTCCTTCATTGACTGGCTTATTTCACTCAGCATAATGCTCTCCAGTTCTATCCATGCCATTGCAAATGGTAAGAGTTCCTTCTTTTTTATAGCAGCATAGTATTCCATCCTGTAGATGTACCACAGTTTTCTAATCCATTCATCTACTGATGGGCACTTAGGCTGTTTCCAGATCTTAGCTATGGTGAACTGTGCTGCTATGAACATAGGGGTGCATATATCCTTTCTGATTGGTGTTTCTGGTTTCTTGGGATATATTCCTAGAAGTGGGATCACTGGGTCAAATGGGTCATTTTTAGTTTTTTGAGGAAACTCCATACTGTCTCCCATAGTGGCTGCGCCAATCTGCATTCCCACCAGCAGTGTACGAGTGTTCCTTTTTCTCCATATCCTCTGCAGCACTTGTTGTTTGTTGATGATAGTCATTCTGACAGGTGTGAGAAGGTACCTCATTGTTGTTTTGATTTGCATCTCTCGGATGATTAGTGACTTTGAGCGTGTTTTCATATGTCTCTTGGCTTTCTGAATGTCCTCTTTTGAAAGGTGTCTATTTAGGTCCTTTGCCCATTTTTTGATTGGATTGTTTATCTTCCTTTTGTTAAGTTGTATGAGTTCCCTATAAATTTTGGAGATTAGGCCCTTATCAGATATGACATTGGCAAATGTGTTTTCCCACGCAGTGGGCTTTCTTGTTGTTTTGTTGGTTTCTTTTGCTGAGCAGAAGCTTTTTATTTTGATGTAGTCCCATTTGTTTATTTTCTCTTTAGTTTCAAGTGCCCTAGGAGCTGTATCAGTGAAGAAATTGCTTTGGCATATGTCTGAGATTTTGTTGCCTTTGGATTCTTCTAGAATTTTTATGGTTTCCCGTCGTACATTTAAGTCCTTTATCCATTTTGAGTTTATTTTTGTGTATGGTTTAAGTTGGTGGTCTAATTTCATTTTCTAGCATGTATCTGTCCAATTTTCCCAACACCATTTATTAAAGAGACTATCTTGACTCCCATTGTATGTTCTTGCCTCCTTTGTCAAATATTAATTGAGCATATTGGTTCGGGCCGATTTCTGGGCTCTCTATTCTATTCCATTGTCTATATGTCTGTTCTTGTGCCAGTACCAGGCAGTTTTGGGAACAGTGGCTTTGTAATACAGCTTGATATCTGGTATTGAGATCCCACCTACTTTGTTCTTTCTCAGGATCGCTGCAGCTATTCGGGGTCTTTTTTAATTCCAGATGAATTTTTGGAGAGTTTGTTATAGATCTGTGAAGTATGCCATTGGTATTTTAATGGGAAGTGTGTTGAATTTATAGATTGCTTTAAAATTACTGCTTTAAAAGCTGGGCTATATTATACCACAAGAGCTGAAATCACAAAATAAGATCCTAAAGTCTTATCAATTTACTATGAAAATGATCTCACTCATTTATGGAATATAATGAACAACATAAACTGATGAACAAAAACAGATCTAGAGACAGAGAAGCATCAATCAGACCGTAAAACCCTAGAGGGATGGTAGGGGAGGGTGGGGTTAAGGGGGAGAGATCAACCAATGGACTTGTATGCATGTATATAAGCCTAACCAATGGACACAGACACCAGTGGGGTGAGGGCATGAGTGGGTGTGGGGGTGGGGGGCAAAGAGGGAGTAAGGACACATATGTAATACCTTAATCAATAAAGAAAAAATAATGAAAAATATTACTATGAAAAGTAATATACTAGTATGTGGCTGAGTTTTGACTGTAACTGATAATTCTGCACATTAACTTCCAGGTAGAATAAAATATGTTTTAGCGAATGAGTTTTAAAAAGTGACCAATTGAATCCTGCATATGTAGGTTACTCAACACTAACCATAAAAATTGTTTAGAACTTAGACCATCAGAAGATTTGTGTGTGTGGTTATTATATCACTAATTCTGACAGTATTGTTGTTCAAGTTAATAAGAATCAGATTGATTTTTAGTTAGTTTTATTACTGCTTTTAAATTCTTTACAAATGATTCACCTCCATGGACTGGCATCAGGGTAGACCACACCTTCCTCCCCACCCTTGGTGTCCCATGGTTCTGAGTGTCCAGTCGAGCCCCAGGGAAGGAAGTCACATGGATCTGACTATTCTGGGTGAGTCCACATCTGGAGTAGCCCTGACAAAAGTTTAGGTTGAGCCTCTGCAGAGGTATTGGTTGTGACTGTAGTTCCGGCAGAGGTGAGGAAAGTGGTGCCAAGCAATGTGCTAGGAGGCATCTGAAGAAGAAAGACCCCAGCTGGTAGGAAAATGCTGTACATAGAATTTCATCGCTTCTGCTGGGGGAAAGGAGTTGGATCTGTCCACAGTACTGCAGAGAACCCTGTGTGATGTTGTGATATAATAAAAAATGGTTATTTGTTCTTACATCCTGGTTCCTGGCACAGAACTTCTAAAACCCTTCAAATTTCTTTAGCAATAGGAGTAATGGGGCATTTTTATTATTAATAAGAATGCCATTTCAGCCATACCTGCATTCATGCTAATGAGATGACTCTTGGAGGGTGATGGCTGGTTACTGGAGGAACTAACCTGGTGATTAGAGAATTGAAGTTCTGAGTACTCCCCTACCCCTACCCTCTTGGGAGAGGTTGGACCTTGCCATAATCCCCAGTGACCAGTGATATAATCCATCACGAGTCCATGAAAAACCATAAACAACAGGTTTGGAGGGTTTCTGGATTGATGAGCACATTGAGGTCCTGGGAGGTTCAGCATGCTCAGAGAGGGCAGGGAAGCTCTGCAGCCCTTCTTACACAGCTTGCCTTGTGCAGCTCTTCCACTGGCTATTCCTGTGTTGTATCCTGTTTATAACCAGTAATAGTAAGTAAAGCACTTTCCTGCTATGCTCGCAAAATATCACACTCAAGGAGGGGATGGTGGGAATCCCCAATTTATAGCTGGATGTTTAGAAGTGCGGGTGACAACTGGGATCTGCAGTTGGAGTCTGAAGTGGGGGACTGAGCCCTTAACCTATAAAATCTGCGCTAACTTTGGATAGTTAGTGTTTGAATTGAATTGTAGGACTCCCAGGTGGTGTCTGCAGAGAATCTTAGAATTGTGTGGTGTGGAAAACACATGTTTGGTGTCAGAATTGCATTAGTAATGAAATTAATGGTTTCATTTACCCTGAATGACTGCATCTTATTCTGCTGAAGCCTCCATGAAGCATTGTCCTGGGAGCAGGTACAGGGACCTCAACGGTGTTCAGACAGGGATTTAGAGTGATGGTAGGAAGCCATTGTCAATGTGAGCTCAAGCCAAGTTTTGGTTCTATTCCTAGAATCATGGAGGTGTAGAAGTGGAGGGACTGGTTCTTTCTTTATATATTTTTTCTGTAAGGTCAAGGTCTTAAAAAATCTATGGATCCAATATTTTTGGAAGGAATGGACAGATGGGATAGTGATCATATTAGGCTCCATTAAAATGAATTTTCCATAATGAAAATCACTACAATATTGAAGATAACAATAAATCAAACAAAGCCCAAATGGAAACCAGAAACCTTGTATTCCCTGGCCAGTGTAGTCAGTGCTTATAGCATCAGTCAGAGCACTAAAGGGCCATGGGTTTGATTCCTGGTCAAGTGCATGTACCCAGGTTTCAGGTTTGATCCTGGAGAGGTGTGGGTGGCAACCAACTGATATCTTCTTCTCACATCTCTCTCTCTCTCTCTCTCTCTCTCTCTCTCTCTCTCTCTCTCTCTCTCTTTCTCTCTCTCTTCATTGTTCCGTCCTGCCTTCCCTCCCATCCACTCTCTTTGACAAACACTGGAAAGAAGATCCTTGAGGGAGCATTGACAACAACAAAAGAAGAAACCTGTAAACAGTTGAATTTAGGAAAATAAATCCCTGATCTATATGCAACTACAGCTGAGCTGAGCTGGTCCAGGGCTGTAGAGGGGCATGGAGTTTGGGTAGAAATCAGCATAACCATCTATGGCAGTGGTTCTCAACCTTCTGGCCCTTTAAATACAGTTCTTCGTGTTGTGAGCCAACCATAAAAACCATAAAATTATTTTTGTTGCTACTTCATAACTGTAATGTTGCTACTGTTATGAATCATAATGTAAATATCTGATATGCAGGATGGTCTTAGGCGACCCCTGTGAAAGGGTTGTTCGACTGCCAAAGGGGTCACGACCCACAGGTTGAGAACAGCTGGTTTATGGTAATGTGTCCTTCTAGAAATGATGACTAGCTATTTCCAATCTGACTTCCGTTCATTATGTGGAGTTCTTTCCCCTCCCTGCTTCATTTCCTAGTATTACTAGTATTAGTTGGAAGAGCTGACTGTTGCTGAGATTATAAGGTCCTTCAAGGTCAGAGAAGGACTCTGACTCATGTATCCCATCTCCTCGCCCTTGCCTTCTCCTCCAGCTTAGTGCTGTGTTTCTCACCGCCCCCCCCCCCATTCGCCCCCTGCCTCAAGGCTTTTAGTAAAAATTAGTGAAAAAAATTGATTTCTTTTTTTTGTCTGAGTCCCTTGACTTCACCTGCACTTAGATCAATTGTTTATCCTCTTCTTTGAGAGGAAAAGGCAAGAAAAGAGACTTTCCTTCCCATAGAATGCAGCCCTGAGAATAATTTGTGTTTAGCTCCATAAGATCCAAATTTGGACTCCCCTCCAGAAATGTAAGATGGTCAATCTGTTTTAAACCACCATGTCTGTGATAAATTGTTACATCGGCTATAGGACTATAACAGTTGGTTTCACATTGCACAAAGTGAATTGCGCAATAGTAGGTGCTCTGTGAATGTGTATTGAATGAATGGTCAAGCTTCCAAAATGTCTGATTCTTGGTTATGATGAAGGGGTTTTAGAAGTAAATAGGATGTTGCTGTGAGAATTCCAGCCAAGTACTATGATGTGAAGTGAGAAGGCAGTTTTCTTCCAGTTTCTCTTTTTCTAGTCTTCAAACTTTCTTAACCTATCCAGGCTAACAGGACAGGAGGTAAGTGGAAAGAGCACAGTCTTTGTAGTCATCAGATTACAACCAACTTTGGAATGAGGATGTGGATGAAGATGGCCTGGTTACGGCTTTTCCTTAGTCCATGAGAGTCATTCATTTGCCAAGAGGGACATTGTAATTCTTTCTAAAGGAAATTCATAAAGAAATTAGACTGAGGTAATAATAGTCTTTGATTTGAAGATAACAATAAATGAAACATATCCCAAATGTAAACAACAAATGTTGCATGCCCTGGCCAGTGTTTGCCAAGTGGTTAGAGGTGGAGCTGAACACCAAAGGGTCACTGGTTCCATTACTGGTCAATGCCATGTTCCTGGGTTTCAGGGTCACTTCTGCTCCTTGTCGGGGAGTGTGCAGGAGGCAACCAACCAATGTCTCTCTCTCACATCCATAAAGGATTTGGCCATGTTTCGAGGTGAAAACTCAGTTAGAAAAATGTAGCACATCATAGTCAGGTAGAGGGCGGCCTAGGGGATGAAGTTTACAAAGATGCCCTGAGGTTTTGTTTGCTGTAGGTGCTCAGTTGAAACCAGGTGGGCTGTCATAGTCCTACCACAGCAGAGAAGGGGTTGGCTCAACCTTCAAGTAGTGGGAATGCTGAGCCAACTTTTGGGATGGAGGATGTGGTAGTAAACTCATGGGCTGTGCAAATAGCATAATCCCTGGTGTAACATCAACAACTCAGGAACATTGTCCCTGCCAAACTCTCAGCAGTGGTATTCTGGAGAATTTTTAGTGATAAGGTGAGCAAGGCAGAGTGCTGCAGAGACCAGCAGGTGGCAGCCACCGCACACACTTTCCCACCAAGCTTTGGGGAGAGATGCAGGGCAAGGACTGAGACTAATATTTTTTTCTCCTGCTAAGTAGTGGGCAGGATTTGGGAGGGATATTAGATTCTAGACAAACTTAGGGGGAGTGAAATATTTCTCTACATCATCTGAATTTTAGTGTAAGCCTTAGGATTCATCTTACATTGCCCTTCTACAAGTTCATTCAGATTTCTTATTGAATAAGCTTTTCAGAAGGGCAAACAGAGGATCTGAGAAGTGCATATCAATTTACCTTTCTTTCTTCCTCTCCTCTTGCTTTCCTGTCCTGTTTCTGGTCTGTCTTTGAGTTTGGGAAGTTGAGAGGGTATTTAAACTCCTACCCATAGCCCCTTTGCTCCTATGCAATTTCCCCTTCTCTCTCTTCAGGAGAATATTCTCCTAGCAGGAAGGTTTACAATAAATACCTGCATTCAGCAAACCTTTACTGAAGATTCAATAAGTACAAGGCCCTGTGATAAATGCGGTATAGATAAAACAGAAAGACCTGACCAACCTTGGCTTACACACATGGAGCAGGGGAAAGAGGTAAATGGGCAATTGCACAAATGTTTGTTTTAAATAAGCATTTGATAACAGAAGGGTTGAGGCTAATTTAAAAAAAATATATTTCTATTCATTTCAGAGAGAAAGGGAGAGGGAGAGAGAGATAGAAACATCAATGATGAGAGAGAATCACTGATAGGCTACCTCCTGCATGTCCCCCACTGGGGATTGAGCCTGCAACCCAGGCATGTCCCCTTGACTAGGATGGAACCTAGGACCCTTCAGTCCATAAGCCGAAGTTCTATCCACTGAGCCAAACCAGCTAGGGCTGAGACTAATTTTTATACCATCTCTTTATAGGCCCAATGTCTGTGAAACTATGCCAGATCTCCAATTGGTTATATTCTCTTTATCTTTCCCAAACATTTTTTTGTGTGTATTTTCATCCAATTACCATATTTCATTTTCTCCTGTTTTCATTTTCCCTACCAGTCTGTGTATATCCGTGGAACAAGATCAGTGTCTAATTCACTTTGTAAAGCTCTGGGTCCTGGCAAAATTCTAGATACATAGAAATATTGAGTGTAAAACTGCCAGTCCTGGCCTATGCAGACGGATGTACAAAGGTGTTAATTGTAATGCTATGTATAATAGTGAAAATTTAGAACCTGGTTGCCAACAAGTAGAGATATGATTAATTGCATACAAAGGGATAATATGCAAGAATTAAATTAAGTATTAAATTAGACCAATATTGTTGATATCAAAAGATGTCCACAGGAGATTTTGTGTGGAAAAGATTATAGGAAATTACGTATACTATACAGTACCATACATGCAGAATTGTACATATTTAACTATGTGTTTATATGCATGAAAGATGGTCATTAAATTGATTATACAAGTTAATTTGATGGGTAGGATTTTGTGTGTTTTTAGTTTCCTTTTGTATGTTTGTCCACATGTTTGAAACATTTTTAATGCATAAATATTATTTTTTAAAATCAACAGAGATTTAAAAAAATTTCTTCAAAATCTGATTGTCTTTCTACTACTCAGCATTCTTCAGGGTCGCATTAGTTAGTGATTTGCAACTGGGACAAGCCAAATTTCCTAGGGACACTT
Organism: Myotis myotis; assembly: GCF_014108235.1. Taxonomy (NCBI): domain Eukaryota; kingdom Metazoa; phylum Chordata; class Mammalia; order Chiroptera; family Vespertilionidae; genus Myotis; species Myotis myotis. The sequence goes on from NW_023416314.1 coordinate 44,101,406, forward strand.
GGCAAAGTCTGGATAAATATTTGGTTGTTATCACTGCTGCTACCATCTAATAGGTGAAGCCCAGGGATGCTGCTAAACATCCTTTTTTTATGCAGGACAGTTCCCCACAAGAAAGAATTATGTACAAACCAGCTATGCAATGACAAATAACAGTTAGGCTATGGGATGTATATATCAAGTTTATTCTTTCTATCTTTATTCTAATTTATCCTATTCTCTCCACTTTTGAATATGTTTAAATTTTTCCATAATAAAAGGTTTAAAATATTCTAAAAAAGAAGAAGAAGAAGAAGAAGAAGAAGAAGAAGAAGAAGAAGAAGAAGAAAGAATTATCTATCTTCAAATGTTAACACTGCAGTTGAGAAATCTACCAGAATGATTCTGATAAATTTCTTTACCACCATCTGGTGGTAAGAGAAGGGCCTGCAATTTCCCTGTAGCTTCAGAGGAAATTCAGATGATTGAAGTAGGAACTCAGAAATAAGATGGGAGGGGGAAAAAAAGAAAAGAAAAGAAGAAAAAAGATAGCTGTAGTTAGAATGGGGCCCAGGGGAAGAGCACAGATAATGTGTGGTAGAGAGAGTCTCTGATGCTATGACTAAGGCCAGTATTTCCTCGTGAGGCTACTATTCTGTATTTGTAAAGCCATAACTAAGATTCCCAGTTTCCAGTTTCGTTATGACTCCAGAGGTGCAGAAAACCTAGGTGCTGAGGCAAGAAAGGATTTGGGTAAAATTTATAGATATGACTTGTCCGGTAGAAGTATAGGTGATATGCAATTGCCCCCATAGTTACCACCCTACAACATAGGATGATAAAGCTTCTCTTTGAGGAATAATTCCAGCCCAGAACACATGGACCTGAGGAAGGGTTCCTTATTAACTGCTGTCTCCATCTCAGTTTCTCCTGAGGGATCTATTTGTAGGAAATGACCTTCTTTATTTGGCCCTGCCATTCTGACCTCTACCCCAAAGGCCATGTAGAAATCAAATATCTATTCTTGCTCTGCTCATCAGTTTTACCTATCCTTTTCTCACAGTCCAGTTTTCTGTTTCCTAATTTTTGCTTACTAATGAGTTGCCCATCTGACATCTCTGTCTCATTCTCCTCTTCACTGCCCTCAACTGGGCCTTGGGCTACTGCTTACTTTCCTGCCTGCAGGTTGAAAGGACAAAGCAGAAACATACTCCCCTCCCTCTCCCCTATCTTGCCTTATAGGGGTGGGCCCTCAGCCCAAGCCCCCTCCTTTTCTAAGTGACCACAAGAATGCCGGTATTGACCTAACTTTCCAAACCACCACCTGAGTGGACCAATGAAGCTCCAGGAATGCAGCTAAGGTCCTGATAAGGCTATAGTGGGGGACGGCCCAAGCCTCAGAATGTGCTGGTCACTTCCTGACCTTTGTGCTGTAAGACCCTGATGAAAAACCCTGACCTAAATGACCAATCTCTGTAACCCACATCACCCCCTAAGCCCACCCAAATAACTAGCCCTATATAACCTTTGTTCTCCTGGGACATGCTCTCTTGCCTTACCGCTGCGTCGGACAGAAGCTGGGAGCCAAACCTAGGTTTGATTAATAAAATTAATAAAGACTCCTTGCTTTTGCATTGGAAGAGGCTCCCTGGTGGTGGATTATTGGGGACCCCGAACTCTGGGCATAACATTGTCACTTTTGGAAAGCCTGCATTCTCTCACTTTTTGAAAGGATGCTGCTCTTTTCTGAGGAGTGAAGCAATCTTATGCGGTCCTTATTTCCCTTTTGCACAGTTTCTTTATTCTCTAAAATCCCATGGTTCAAATCCATTTAGATGATAGTGTAGACCACAAAAAGGCCACATGCTAACCTGACTAGCACAGGGAAGGCCTGCATGGCCATCTTGCAAACATAAAGACCTAAAGTAACCACAAAGGATGGTCTGAAATTGAAACTAACCAGAAGCAGTTATGGTGGGTAGTCACGTCCTAGGCCGGTATCTTCCCTGACAAGATCAATCTTTACCTCAGCTTATTGTTTTTTTTGCATCTATGATAACATATCATAGAAATGTCAGGGTTACTTGTAACTTCCCTTTTTTCCCAAACCCCTCAGGGACAACCAAATGCCCTGGGTGCCAGGATAGAGACCACAGATTTCTTCATTGTTATTGTTATCATGTTAATTGTTGACTGTTAACTATCCTGTACCCACATAAGTAAAACAAGTATGTATCTATCATCTCATTTTTTATCCAATCCCAGAGATTCCTCATTCATACATTCTCCTGCCTCTCTAATCTATTACCAATAGATTTCATGTAACCCACTTAGGTCTCCTGCTTTGAATGTAATGTATAAAACAAGGAGAAAACCACCATTCTCTGGAGCATTATCCCAATCCATTGAGATTCTACTTCCCCGCAATTGTCCACAGTTTGGCTCAAATAAACTCACAAAATTCTTTACAGGTTAAATATTTTTATGCTAACAACAGCAATCTTTACCAAGGCCATATTCTATTAACCACCTTTAAAACTCCCTGTGGGTAGTGGACTCTTGGTTGTCCCTCTGTTTCTCTGGTTAAGGTAATTGCAGCCTCCTGGCGTCTAGTGGTTAAGTGCTTGCACATGATCTATTAATTTCAAGCTCCATCTTCCCATAGGTGTTCATGAGAGAGACACACAACTGAACTCCTTAGCGATGGTGATGCCCTCTCATTGGCACCTTGCTAATGCCAGTGACTGCTGTGTCCTTTGGGCTTTCTCTTTTGGATCCTCAGGCCTTACATGACAATCATTTCACTATGTCCTTCTGCCTCGCATGTTTTCTTTTTTATCTTTCAAAAAACTCAGGTATTTCTACTCTGCACTTTGTGGCCTTTTGATTTCTCTAAGCTTCTAAGAGCCTCCTTATAAAGTGAGTTCCTCTAATCCCCTAATGTGTTTGCTTAAGTCTTGAAAATCATATGCTGAGACTGTGTCCCCAAGGCAATGAATTCTTGCATATAGAGTCTTAGGTAATTCTAATGGGGAATGAATACACTATACTTATGTAAAGCTACCCATATTAATCATAGTAAATGATAAACGCAGCTTGTTACTCTAACTTGATTTTTCTCTCATAACTAGAGCTAACATGTTAAAAGGTTTTTCTTTAGTATATTTCATAATCTAGCAGTTTCAGTTCCTGTGTGAACCTAAGAAGCAGCCTGACCTTCAAGGACCTGGCTAACACCCACGGCCCAGACACAGGTAGTCAATGAAAAACAAAACCACACAGATGCCCAACGCAAGTACTCTGACCACGAGAATCCATATCAGGACCAACAAGGACACTACCTGCAAGTCCACAGCCCCTCCCTTGATCTCTTTGTTATGTTTCCCCACTTCCTCCTTATAAAGACCTCTGCCTGCCCTATCTGGTTTGGCTCAGTGGAAAGAGCATTGGCCTGTGGACTGAAGGGCCTTGGGTTTGATTCCAATCAAAGGCACATACCCAGGTTGTGGGCTCCATTCCCAGTAAAAGGGGGTGGGGGGCATGCAGGAGGCATTTGATCAATGATTTTTTCTCACCATTGATGTTTCTATCTCTCACTCCTTCTCCTTTCCTCTCTGAAATTAAAAAAAAAAATGTATCAAAAATGGAAAGAAAAAGAAAAAAAACCTCTGCCTTCACTGACCTCTTAATATGGGTTTTTGAGGATGGAAATGTCCCCCATCTTCTTGAGAGGCCAGCATTCAAATAACCTTCTTTCTGTTTACCAGCACCTGACTCACTAGTTTGGATTTTATTGCAGCAGGCAGTAGAATGAGGTATTTTGGCTTACATTCTAGCTCCCTTGGTCAAGCAGCCTCAAAATCCAATCCTAGGGGTACTCCCTTAGCACCTGCCGCTATATACTGACCAGTTTTTGTGGCTCTTTGGGGTGTAATCTCTTTTCAGTTTTATTAGATCCAGCAGGTCAGCAGCTCAGTTCTTCTGGGATTGAACCCTAATTATAGGCCTGCCCCCAGTACAGGTATTAAGGCAGGCTCCCGAGGGAGACTCTTATTATCTTGAGAGGAGAGGCTTCTGCAGTATCACCCCAGCCTTGAGAAGTACCAGCTCTTACTGTGGAGGCCTGGGCTTGCTCTGTAAGCTCTGAGGTTTCAGGGGGGACTGCAGAGCTAAAATCCTTGGGGGATTCGCTTGGTTGTTCATTCCTTCTTCCAGGTGGAAGCTGATGGAAGCAGACACGAAGGCAAATTGAATTACTAGAGAGCTTGTGAGAATGAAGAGGAAACTCAGGGAAGTGGTAAGGTAGGTTAATCAAAAAGACCCATCAAATTTTCCAACAGAGAAGATCACACAATATGTTCTAAATGGCATCCCTGAAATTTGTTTTTTACTGATTCTCTAAACCTGTCCCTTTTTAGGAGAGTTCTACTTGTGGAATGCCATTGTCAAGAGCTTCATGGACCCATTCCTCAGTGAAACCACATCATGGTGAAATTTATTTACAAAGCCAACCATTTAAAGTTCCTGGGAATTGTCCTAACAAAACCAAGAAAGGAACATTTATTAAATAAAACTCATTAAACTTAGTAAGAACAGTGAAAGAGACTACGCCATGAGCCATAATTAACCCTTTGTTACAGAAATTACCAGGTGACTGGAAAACACACAATGGTACTGGAAGATTTAAGGAAAAAACCCTTTGTTTTCAGATGTACTAGTACAGTGACTCAGGGGAGACTGTTTCTCTCCAAATCCTGAGTGAGTCCATATGGAGGAAGCCTCCCCTTTATATCAGGCTTCTGGACCTTTCCATGGGCCTTGCAGCCATTCCGCCACCAGGTGGATTGGGATGGGGGAAGTGAGATTTCATTCAGAGGCTTGGCCTATCTGGCACCAGCCCCTCCAGGGATTGTAGCAGGTTCTGCCAGGCAGGACAGGTGTCAGGTTACTCACACAGATTCAGATAGCTAGCCATACAGGTCTTCTCTCCCCTTCCCCCTTCCTCCACTCTGAGCAGGTGTGGCCAAGAAGATGGGGGTTTTTCTCCCCTCAGCTCCCAGGGTATCTCACTGGGAGGGTCAGGCAGCCAGCATTTCTCATCCCTACCAACTTGGAGGTGCAGAGGCTAAAATGCAGGAGAGTGCTGTGGGGAGGTTGGGGCTCCCCTTTCCCTCCATGCCTACTCCTAGGTGTAGAAGTCCTACCACAGGGATTGTGCTGGGCTGCATATCTGGTGCTTTGGTCAGATGGATCATGCTGTGGTGTCTGTTCCTAAAACACTAGATAGGAAGGTACTGACATCAGGCCAGGCCTTGAGATATGGTCTCATGGCCCCTTCCCAGCACGCAGGCCTTCATTCCCAGAAGGCCTGGAAGTCTCATTCCAAATTTGGGAGACAAAGGACTAGAAGGAATATAAATAAAGAGAGTTTCCTCCATATTGGGGACCCAGAATTTGAAAGACACATTTTTCTCTGGGCCTCCACAGAATTTAATAATAAAATGTAACTCTTGAAGTCAGCACTGCAGTTCGGCCTCTGCTCCAGCAGGGTGCTGTAACTGTAGCCACTGGCCATGGAAATCCGGGCTGCAGTTCAGCCTTTGCTTTGGCAGGGTGCTGTAACTGTAGTCAGCTGGCCAGCTTAATAAAGGCTCTTAAATTTAAAGTCTGAGTCAGTGGTCTATCTCGCTGAAGTGAACCCATAACAGGATGGCAGGGTGAAATGGGATCTTCATTGTCCTTGCCTCAGCTCACTTGAAGGGCAGAGAGGTTCCATGCTGGGAAAGACCAGCCAAGAAAACTGGAAGCTACTGCCCTCCCCCAATGTCAATAGCACTGACTCAGAGATTTTTCTCCAGGGGAAAATGAAGTTTATAATGACAGAGAGCCCTGGATCTTTACCTAAAACGAACTGATTTATTTGAAGCAGAGTTTGGGGAAGTTCAAGCCTAAGGTGTTCTTGAAAGCAATGGAGATATTGGTGGTAATCAACTAAGAGAAAACTGATAACTCCAAGAGAGCAAAACAATGAATTGAAAACAACTAAGATGAGGAAGGCTGTCAATAGAGCAAGTTTTGGGTGAGGGCATATTCAGAATCCAGGGTCCAGCATGTTAAGTTTGAGATATATTTAAGATATCCAAGTGAATGTGCTAAATAGGCAGGTGTTGGACAGTTGGGGAGAGGTAGGGGTGAGATACGTGTTAGTAGTCATCCGTGTGTAGCTGGTATTCAATGCCACAGGATTGGTGACACATTAAGATAAATAGTCTAGATATAGAAGGAAGAACAAATATTGAGCTGTTGGAGTTCTAATAAAAGAGGCAGAACCAGTAAAGCAGAGTGCTGCAGGAGGAAAGGAAAGAGTGCAATTGTATTTCACTGGTATTTTATAGTCAATGCTCATCACCTACACTGGGGTAACTAACATTCTAGATCAGAGATGGTCAATGTCCAGCCCATGGGCCATATAAAACCCATGAAATCTTTTGGTCTGGACCTATCAAGGCATTAGGGATGAGTTAATTAGATGTCTGAACAAATTTAGCAGGCTAATTTTGTTTATAATTCTGTATGGCCTGTGACTGATGTTATAAGTATCTCAATGGACCTTGGCAGAAAAATGGTTCCCCATCCCTGTTTTAGGTGATGAACAAGACTTGGACCCTCTTCTTCAGGAGTTCACAATTGAGAATGTGTTGGAGGCATAACTATATTTCAATATAATGGCAATGATAATAGCAATAACATGAATAATTACTATATTTTCTTTTTAAATTGTTTTATTGCTTAAAGTATTATAAAGAATATTATATATGTCTCCTTTTGTTTCTCCCCTTGACCCTCCCCTAGCCTCCCATACCCCCCACTGTCTTGTGTCCATTGGTTATGCTCATATGCATGCATACAAGTCCTTCTGTTGATCTGTTACCCACCCCCCCAACCCTCCCCTGCCTTCCCGCTGTAGTTTGACAGTTTTTCTTTTAGTAACATGACTTTTTCTGGTCTTGCTGCTGCTACTACTACTACTGAGGCAGAAAAGTTCGAATACAAAGGCCTTGTAAACTACAAAGGCCTCATGCTCTGTCTCTCCCATTTTCATCTTGGCTGGAGTATTGCAGATGTGACCTTCACTGGCCACCTGTTTCCCTGCTTTCCCCTGTAATTTAGAGACCAAGAAAACCCCCAACCATATTGCTATGTGTAGAGGAGAGACAAAGATGAGCGGTGTCAGTAGTCACCCCAAGAGCTTCAGAGGCTGAGGACAACCCTATCCCCATTTCTTGCCCAAGGGTAATAGAAACCCTCCACCCTGACCCCTTTGGGGCATCTCTTTCTCCAAAATTGCCTGCTCTCTCTCACTCCTCGAGCTTTTTCAGACCTTAAAGAATGGTTAGAAAGTTTAAAGACAACTACAGTGTTGAGGGAAGGGGGAAAATTGGTATGTTCCATATGTCTTTCCCACAGTGCAAAGGGTGAGTATGCCAAAACTTAAGGGGATCAAATTTTATTCACGCCCTGTTGCAGTCAGCTTGGGGTGCTATAACGTAAAACCTGACTAGGTGTCTTAGATCTAGAAATTTGGTCCTCAAAGTTCTGGAGCATCAAGTTTAAGGTTCTGGCTGGTTCAGTTCCTGATGAGGGTTCTCTATCTGGCAGCATTCTTGCTGTTTGCCACCTTCTTTCTTTGATTCATACACGTGGAGAGAGAGGGATCTCTCTGATGTCCCTTCTAAGGACACTGATGGCATCATGAGGGCCCCGTCCTCATGAACTCATCTTATCCTTAGTATCTCTCAAGGCCCCCTCTCTAAATCACATTGGGAGTTATGACTTGAACATATGGCTTTTTGGGGGAAAGGGAGGCTCAAACATTTAGTCCATAACACACCCTATCCCCTAGACTTTCTCATATTTATATACTCTCTGAGAGATAGACCTACTTCAAAATTTCTTACTGTGAATTTTCATTTTCCTGTAAGAAACTCAGATGTTGTTAATGTTGTTTGATGTTGTATTAATGTCCATCACCTTCCTTGTCCCATTCGTAACAGCCTTGTGACTCCTTCTTCCCCACTGCACTTGGGATCTCTTGCTTAATTTACTCTGGAAATCCCCTAAATCTACTCATGTGGTGACCCCCAATTCCCTTGTTTCTCTCTCCCCTACTTTCCATGACCCTTGAGAGAGTCATTTCATGGCTTTGACCATGTGAACCTTACCTCTACTGACCCTGCCAGTCTGACCCCCTCCGATCCTGTAGACTACACCTGGCCCCAATGTCTCCTACTCTTGATGATCATGTGATTCTCATCCCGACAAAATCCATTTCCTCCTCCTCCACTGCTACTGAGGGCTTCTCCCTCATTGACCCCAATCCAATGACACTATAATCTCCATAATCCTGATCCCACATTGATGGCAGCTTTACTCTCTCCACTGCTATCGCAGAAAACCTCATTCCTACATAGTTAGATTCTCTCTATACCAATGTACTTCTTGCCAGTGTTTTTTTATTCCTTTAGCACAGCCTCTTCATCCCATTTAATAATCATTCTGCTTAAATGCCTGAAGAATTTATCAAAGAACTTTTTTATTTATATACAACAATTTTAGTTTGAAAATAAGTTAATGTATAGTAATTCTTAGTTAAAGGCACTTAGTTATGGATTCACTAGAGGCACAGAGCATGAAAATATGTGCCTTGGGATGGGGGAGGTCCCTCAGCCCGAACTTCCCCCTCTCACAGTCTGGGAGCCCTCAGGGGATGTCCTACTGTTGGCTTAGGCCACCCTCTGCAAAGGCGACCTGACAGATCAGGGGAAGGTGCCGCCCCCATCACCCTGCTGTTGATGCCACTGCCAGCGCTCTAGCTTTGTCTGGAAGGGTGTCTGGTAGACTTTCTGCTGGAAGCTAATTCCAGCAGGGCATATTAAAATGCAAAATGTTCATCAAAAGGTTAATAAATCTTGAGGCTTCAGCAGGGCTGAACATCTGCATATATTACTGCCTGCTGCCAGACAGCTGAAGGTAGTTCCCCCAATCTGACAATGCCTACTGTATATCAAACCTTACCTTTGATATTTATATCTGCTTTGCTTTAGGGCAATTTGTGTTAATGAAAAGCTATGGGTCCAGAGATTCAGAGAGCTTGGTTACTAAAGCTAAGCTTCCCTGGATCCCCCTAAAATGCCTCCCAAATTTATATTTCATGTCTAGTCTCTTTATTAATTTACTCGAAGCCCTTCTCCAGATTCCTGAACCCTTCTAGATGCTGAGAAACACCCTGGCAATGTCCAGTCTAATTAGCATAATACACTTCTGTTAATAGATTAACCAAATGAAAAGATAACATTACACAAATGTTAACTGAACTTAGCTGTTTTCAAGGATGCAGTCAGAGGAGAGACAGGCATTATGCTCTGCAGGGGTTCTGTTTCTGTCACCATTTGACTATGCTCATATTAGGAGGTTCTTTCAACTCTTACTGAGACTATTTTCCAGAGGAAAAAAAGGGAAACTATAGAACACATTTGCTCTCTCCACTACTAACACAGAAAACCATATTCCTCCATAGTCATCTTTTTTTTTCTCTTCCTATTCCAGGATTTCTTTTGGAGACATGAGTAGTTTGACCTCTAACTGAGAGTGTGTTTGAAGCCCTTTGATGGACAAAGATAGCAGAATCAGCACTTTAATCTCCAAGCACTGAAGACCCAAGTTTTGGACTGCTGTTCCCTGGATTGTTTCTCTTCACTGGCTATGGAGTGGTAGACAGTGTGCCTGTAAATTGAAACCAATGGATGTTCTTATGTCCAACATGAAGAAATTACCTTCTTTGTATCAGCACTCATTTCACTGATCAGCTTTGAAAATCCTACATAAGCCTTTGTTTCAGAAGGTGTAGGTTTTCAGAATGGTGATTTATTTCCCCTTTCACAATCTCAGTTGGTTTTAGAGTGTTTTTAATTTTTATTCTGATCATAACCCTGTGGTTTGTATAGTGTGAAAAGTCTCAAGGGTGCCTCTTGTTAAGAATTTCCTTACAGTTTGATACAAAAAAAATTCTTATCGAAATGTCAGAACCTAAAAACTGTATATTCTTGGATAATTCATTATTAAAGGAATAATATTTTTAATTTTTATTTTTTTATTGCTTCAAGTATTACAAAGAGTATTACATATATCTCCTTCTTCCCTCCCCGCCCCCCTTGACATTCCCCCGGCCTCCCCTACCACCCCCCCCCCCAGTGTCTTATGTCCATTGGTTATGCTTATATGCATGCATACAAGTCCTTCAGTTGATCTTTTTAAAGGAATAATTTTTAAAATCATTAATGGTATAATCAAATCTGACCTTGTTCAAGGCCTTGATTACAATGGCCCTTTTAACCTGCTCATAAATCTTGTTCCAAAATCCAGTCAAACTTTCTTACACTTTTATACTAGTACATATCAGGCGTTGAATACTTAAGCTTTTATGAACCATTTTATAAAGCATCCATGGGGAACTGTGAAGATGCTAGAGAAAAAGAGGGCGACGATTCAATGAGAAAAACAGTTATTTGATTTATATTTTCTACATTTGCTTGATAATGTTTCCTGAATTGATGTAGGCTCTTACCTGGACAAGTTTGTGTTATTTTTCCCCAGAACAAAATATGTCTAAATATCGCTATGCTTTAGACTTGTCTTTTTATAATTATTTTTCCATTCAAGGGTTGGAACTTTTTGTCAAAATTTCAGAGATGAGAAAAAAATAGACTTAAAAAATAAAGGCGCCATAGCTGGTTTGGCTCAGGGGATAGAGCGTCAGCCTGTGGACTGAAGGGTCCCAGGTTCAGTTTTGGACAAGGGCACATGCCCGGGTTGCAGCTTCAATCCCCAGTAGGGGGCGTACAGGAGGCAGCCAATCAATGATTCTCATCATTGATGTTTCTATCTCTCTCTCTCCCTCTCCTTTCCTCTCCGAAATCAGTAAAAATATATTCAAAAGAAATAAATAAAGGCAATTTGTACATCACAGCCAAGAATAGCCTATTGGTTTGAAATATTCATAGAACTAATATATAGAAACTGGTAGCTGTCTGCAATAATATTCACTTCCCTCTATGAAAATGACTCTCTCTGATATTTTATATAACATCATAGATTTAAAAATAAAATATATTTTAAATAATAGTTAACATATGAAGTAGTTATTTTTAAATATTATTTGATTTTTATAATGAGTTCATATATTTTAGTAATTTGTTATTTAATCAGAAAAATTGAGACAGAGAAATGAAGTCTTTTCACAGAAAATCTCCCACTCTTGAAATTGATAAATGATTTATTTTTAAATGTTTTATTTGAAAAATGTATATAATGTAGATTGTCATTGTGAGGAAGAGGCATTTTAGGATTGTTGAAATACTGTGACTCTTTTTCAGATTCTGGTACTCTTTTGTGGGAATTGATTATTGATTTTCCAAGTCATCAAGCACATCTTCCTTTGTGATTTTGGTCCAGGCATCTGGGATTTCACCTCTACCTATAAATTTTTTCTGGTATTTTTCTTCTAGTTTGATCTGAAGTGACAGACAAACCATTTCCAGTATGGCTGGGTGGATGTGTCTGGGGTGATGCTCCATGTGGCATATTCCCCTCCTGCCTGTCGATAGGTCTTAAAGGGGAATGAAATGGTGTCATCATTATTCAATATAAATCTTCCATCACTTGCTACTGAACTATTACAGAAATCAAGGGAGAACTCTTCTGTTTTGATACAGTGCCATCCATTGACAGCTTTGGATCGGTGAAAAGGAACACTGTGGTCTCGTCATGGTTAGGGATTGTGTTTGTACAGATTGTTCCACAGAAGGGACACTGTTTCCAGCAGCCACAGAGATGCTCAGAGAGCATTTTCTGGATTTCAGGAATCATGTCTTCCACAGGCTTACTCAAACACTCCTGTTCTACTGTGATCATTGCGGGAACCAAAGCTTTATCCATGGCTTCTTTGAGAAACTCAATATCTTTTATCTCCTGGTGTTCAATGCTCACCAATTCTTTTTGTGGAAAGTTCAAGTTACTCCCCAGGTGATCACAGAACAAATCCAACCACCCAGATGCAGTGCTGCTTTTATCTTTGGCTATTGCTGTGGATTCATGAATAGCTGAGAGGATAGCATTCTGGATGTCACCTATACTTGTTTTTAAAAAAGTTCTTATTTTTTTCCTTATCTGGTCTAAACAATATATTTTAATGTGGTTCTGAATGTAATCCTTAAAAAATGATTCAGGATGATGAATGTATGCCCAATAATTATCAAAATTTTCATTTTCTGCCAGGGAGACAAGAACGTGTTTCTCCAGGTTAGCCCTGTTTCCATTGAATGCTGGGCAGGTAGCTCGCATGTCCCCAGCAATTTTAGGGGCCATTTTTTCCCAAATCGTGTCGGAGATGGCAGGAGTGAGTTTGTGCCATAGAAAATCAACAAATGTTTTGAGTGAGCTTGCTCCTTGACAAGAGATCTTAAAACTCATGAGGAAATCATGTTTCTTGCTTTCCATGTAACTTACAGGATCATTTGCTCTTTTGAATGCCCTATGCATCTCCTTAAAATTCTCAGATGCTCTTTGGAATAAAGACAAAGATAAGTCAATCTTGTACTTACTTGTAAATGTGTATCTTTCTTCAGTGGGTGCAGATTTCACCCCCTTTTTTATTATTCTGAGGATTTCATGGAAATAACTTGGGTCGTAATCACATTGTTGCCTTTGGAGGTTTTTAATAGTTTCAGTGGATCTTGAAACAATGCAGTCAGTAGTTCTCTTTATGGACTCTTTATCATGTACTTCTAAATTCCTTGTTTTAAAGCGAAATCTTTTGCTCATTTTGACATGTTTTTCATAATTGATTTCAAACTCCTTTCTAGACTTTTTCTTCAATATATTCACTAAGTCTGTCTCCTTTTTAAAATAGTCCAAAAGGATGTTTTCAGAATGCACATCAGTGTTAGGCTCTGTGACTGGAGGGGCAGTTGAGGACACATCAGACACCCATTTTTTCCAAAGTTGATTGAATTTGACATGCAGCTCTTCCTCACTCAATTCTTTATCCTTTACAGTTAAAGCCAATTCTCGGCTTCTTCCCAATAACTCCTTTTCATAACCTGACTTTTTGTTATCTAGTATTTCTTGATTCTTTTTGTGACTAATATGTCCCTCGGCTTTATTTTTGCTCTCAAAAATAAGTACCTCTTTAAGATTTCTTAGTTTGATAGATAAACACCGGGAAATTGCTGCTTCCCACTACAATCGATAAATGCATCAAAAACACAAGATGGACATCATCCAGAACTACAGGAGGGCTGGCTGAGTGTAAATTCTACAACTAGAAGGAAAGAAAAGCACACTGAGAGCGGGAGGAGCTGCGGAGGTGGAGTGCAGAGGTACGGGGGCTCGCGCGCGGAAAGGGTCTGGCACCTGAGGACGCGGCTGTCTTTTTGAATCCGGAGGGAGACACAAGCTCCCGACGGCTCTGAAATCTGGTTCCGGGAAGTCTCTGGGGACCCAGGACACATACGGGGAGATACTGGTCTGTCTGGCAGCGGGCGAGCTTGAGAGCGGCTTTCCCTCAGAGGTGCTTGCAGCCATTGCCGGGACACTGGGACTCGCGACTCCTTAGGGCAGGGCTGAGGTTCCGCCATAGCTGCTTTCTCCGCCCTTTGATTTCTTGAAACCCCGCCCTGCCCTGGCTGCGGCAGAGGCTTTTGCATATGAATGCCCCGGCCCTTTGCAACCTGTAATTACCTAACCGCTGGGCCAGATAGACCCAGAGCTTCCAAGAGAAGGCCCAAGGCCCCACAGCGGCTTGCATTGCTACACAGCTGAGCATCATCAGGGCACTTCCAAACTCCAAAAAAAAGGAAGGGGAATCTGCAGTTCTCTTCATAGTTCCTGCTGTGTAACCTCAGGCAGAGGCTAAATTAGCACCTCCTTAGATCCAAGAGCCACTGTACCCAGTGGTCAGAGGGGAACCATCCAGATCACAACTCCTCAGATCCATAAGGGACACACTCAGGGTGCAGTCTCAGTGAGCACCAAAGCCCCACTGAAGCAAGTCTTGCCCCAGAAGGGTGTCTCCAGCACAGAAGTTCTCCCACTGCAGACACAGCTGATTCTCGCTGCCAATTGCCCTGGAGGTCAATTCCTCCCAGTGATCCTACAACAACCAAGGCATAGCTACAACAAGACTGTGCACAAAGCCCACGAGGGGGTGCACCAAGAGTGTCCACCTCAGGTAACTGGGGAGGCTGAGCCACTGGGCCCTACAGGACACCTAGCACACAAAGCCACTCTATCAACACAGGGAAGCAGCCAAAATGCGGAGACAAAGAAACAGGTCACAAATGGCAGAAATGGAGGAAAGCAAACGACTGGATATAGAGTTCAAGGCCACGTTTATAAGGTTTTTCAAGAATTTTATGGAAACCGCCGATAAATTTAATGAGTCCCTCAATAAGTATAGTGAGACCATGGAGGACATGAAAAAGGACCAACTAGAAATTAAGCATACACTGACTGAAATAAAGAATAATCTACGGAGATCCAACAGCAGACAAGAGGATCCCAAAAATCAAGTCAAAGATTTGAAATACAAAGAAACAAAAAATACCCAACTGAAAAAGAAAAAAGAAAAGAGATTCCAAAAATATGAAGATAGTGTAAGGAGCCTCTGGGACAACTTCAAGCATACCAACATCAGAATTATAGGGGTACCAGAAGAAGAGAGAGGGCAAGATATTGAAAACCTATTTGAAGAAATAATGACAGAAAACTTCGCCCACCTGGTGAAAGAAATAGACTTCCAAGTCTAGGAAGCGCAGAGAACCCCAAACAAAAGGAATCCAAAGAGGACCACACCAAGACACATCATAATTAAAATGCCAAGAGCAAAAGACAAAGAGAGAATCTTAAAAGCAGCAAGAGAAAGACAGTCAGTTACCTACAAGGGAGTACCCATACGACTGTCAGCTGATTTCTCAACAGAAACCATGCAGGCCAGAAGAGAGTGGCAAGAAATATTCAAAGTGATGAATAGCATGAACCTGCAACCAAGATTACTTTATCCAGCAAAGCTATCATTCAGAATAGAGGGTCAGAGAAAGAGCTTCATGGATAAGAAAAAGCTAAAGGAGTTCATCACCACCAAACCAGCATTATATGAAATGCTGAAAGTTATCCTTTAAGAAGAGGAAGAAGAAAAAGGAACTCTTACCATTTGCCACAGCATGGATGGAACTGGAGAGCGGATAAATACCACATGATCTCACTCATTTGTGGAATATAATGAACAACATAAACTGATGAACAAGGACTGATCCAGAGACGGAGAGGCATTGATTGGACTGTCGGGCTTTGGAGGGAGGGTAGGGGAGGGTGGGGGTAAGGGGGAAAGATCAACCAAGGACTTACATGCAGGCATATAGGCCTAACCAATGGACACGGACAACGGGGGGGGGGGGGTGAGGGCATGGGCGGGCGTGGGGGGGGGGTAGAGGGTAACGTGGGGACAAGGACACATATGTAATATCTTAATCAATAAAAATATATTAAAAAAAAAGATTTCTTAGTTTATTTTCAAAACTTGCTTTCCACTGAATCATTATTTCACTCTCTGGATCTTCATTAAAATATTTTTCCAGTTCTTGCTGGATGGCTTTATATTTTTCTGTAACTGGAGCCTCAAGTATGCTTGCTGTGAGTTTCTGGATTTTCCCATTCTTAATCTGATTGATGGGGTGGTTCTGCAAGTCTAGCACATGACTCCTCAGCTCCCAGGTCCAGGAATTATACATAGTTTCCAATTTGCTCATGGCCATGACCTCTCGGGTGTTCCTGAAACTGAAAATAAAGTTCTCATTCACTAGGGCTCTCCACAAAACTTGAACTCGCAATTTCACATCTGAGATCTTCATGATGCTTCCCCTAAACTCCTGCTTGGCAGACATAAGAATTCTGCTTTTCAGATCCTGGACATTGTGGCTGTAGCGAGGATTGGGAGGGGCCATTGGGGGATTGCCATCCCAGAGGTGAGCAAAGTAGAAGA
Organism: Myotis myotis; assembly: GCF_014108235.1. Taxonomy (NCBI): domain Eukaryota; kingdom Metazoa; phylum Chordata; class Mammalia; order Chiroptera; family Vespertilionidae; genus Myotis; species Myotis myotis. Next base: position 44,117,478 of record NW_023416314.1, read on the forward strand.
CATCAGTATTGACATCAAATTTAATGATATCACCAAAGCGGGTTACATCTGAGCACTGTTCTTGCTCAGCTGCTGTTGCTGCCATTTCATCTAGTCTCTGCTCTAACCGCCTCCTTCCTTCCATAGTTTGGTCTTTAGCTGTGACTTCCCCCACATTCTGATGGACAAAGAGGCAACTTGGGGAGATTTTTACTTGTTTCATCCTCATAAATGCCTGAACAACTATTTGTAGGATATCTTGCATTTCTGATGGATTTTCCCCCAAAATATTGATCAGAGTCAAGTTTCCAAGTCCAGTGACAAAGGTTGACAGCTCATTGTCACGATTTTTGGATTTGTTGCTGAGTTCAGGGGCCCGAAGGCCTTCTGTGTCCACAACAAGCACAAAGTCAAAGTCCAGTTCCTCTGTGAAAGTCTCCTCAACCTTCAGGAGCTGCATGTAGGCCCCCCGGGTACACCTCCCAGCACTTACAGTGAACTGCAGCCCAAAAAGTGCATTCAGCAGGGTGGACTTCCCTGAGCTCTGTAGGCCAAGGATAGAAAGAACAAACAGCCGTTTGTTTCCAAGGTTCTCAGAGACCTTGTCAAAAAGAGCTGCCACCCACTTTAGAGGCACATATGAAGCATCCCCATCCATCAGCTCAATGGGAGCACCAGATATCAGCAGATCTGCAGCGATCTGGGGAAGGGAGAGATAAAGGGTATTTTTAGTGGGGGAAGCTTCTTCCAGAGCTTCATAGATCTGTCCAACCTCTCTGAGAAGTTGCTCAATTCCCAATGTACAGTCACTAATCTCTGTGGAGATAGCTTCTATCTCTTTTAGCCAGTCTTGGACGTCAGTGCTCTTTGGTGCCTTTTGCTTTTCTGTTTGTATCAGTGACCACAAATTGTTTTTCTTTTCATTTAGTTTTTCCAAGTGTCCTGCAGTCAGATTGTCCAAAAACACACTCAGCCATTGCAAAAAGTAGTGTGTGGTTTGAGTTTCAGAATGATTCTGGAGAATTTCAAGGAGAGACTGCATTAAGTCATTGAGAGGAAGGGCCCTGGTCAACTGTTGATTGCGTATTCTTTGTTTTTCTGTCTCAATTTCACTCTTGTGTTGTTCAATGCTTTGATTCCCTTTTTCTCTTAGATGATAGAGTTCTTTGTCCTTTTTACACAAACGATGCCACCGGTGTCCACTGGGGGGCGGGGGGTGGGTAGGGGAGGCCAGGGGATTGTCAAGGGTGGGGGGAAAAAGGGACACATATGTAATACCCTTTGTAATACTGTAAGCAAAAAAAAAAATCTACACTAATAAAAGAGAAAAATGGTAATTGGCGTACGAGCTACCCTTTTCATTGGCTAATCAGGGCTATATGCAAATTAACTGCCAACTAAGATTGGCATTTAACTGCCAACAAGATGGCGGTTAATTTGCATATGTAGGCACAATGCAGGGAGGCGAAAGGGAAAGCAGGAAGAAGCCCCCTGCCACTGACAGTGATTGGAAACCCAGGGGGGAGCTAAGAGCTGGGGGGCAGCCATGATCGGAGAATCAGGTGCCTTTTCCGCCCTGGCCAGTGATAGCAGGAAGCAGGGGTGGAGCCAGCGATGGGAGCTGGGCATGGTCGAAGCTGGCAGTCCCAGGAGCTAGGGGTCCCTTGCCTGGGCCTAAAGCGAAGCCCACGATCATGGGGCCGCTGCAGCTGCAGGTCCCCGCTGCCCGGGCTGGACGCCTAGGCCAGAGGCGTCAAGCCTGGGCAAGGGGCCGATCCTGCAATTGGAGGGTGATGGGGGTCAATGCCTGAGGGCTCCCAGTATGTGAGGGGGGCAGGCTGGGCTGAGGGACACTCCCCCCCACCCCACACCCAGTGCACGAATTTCTTGCACCGGGCCCCTAGTAATAATAATAATAAAAAGAAAAAAAGAAAAGAAGCTTAGCTGTTTGTCCTCTCTGATCAATTGAAACAAAGTTTCTTAAGAAACTAAATTTTCATAATGCAACTTCAACGTGAGTTAAGCTTCTCACCTTACTCCAGGCTCCTAAACTTTGAATTAAGCTCCTCCTGACCCAGCATCAACCCATCCTTAATGATATCTCCTAAGAATTAGCAGACTCTCTTACTATCGGTCTCCTTCACACCCTGTTTTCTGCCTGGTCTTTCAGAGGCTTGCAGCTCTACGTTTGTTCCCGCCCCCTCCTCACCCCCAACTTTGCAATAGTCTCCTTCCCCTTATTGTAATAATTCTTTCAAATAAAGTATTTTTTTTTACCAAGTTTAGATTTTATTTTTATTTGATAATCCAAATTAATAAATTGTTTCATTATTTATTTAGATATTGTATTCCCTTTCCTTCAGATTTGGAGCTGTTTTGTTTTAAAAAAAAACAATGACAATGCCAGTTTCATGCAGTGTCCTTCTGTCTTAACCTGCCTGTCTCTGACTGTTCCATATGACGAGTTCCATCAATTTCTGTTTCTGTTTTAGTCTCGGAGTCTGTTGTTGTATCTTTCTGTCTCCCTCATATTCCTCCTTCTTCACCTACTTGTCTCCTTGAGGCCAAGCCCCTGTTTTCAGATTATTCCAGAGAGACCTGCGTGCAGAGTAGGTTCCTTCCCAGAGTCTGGTAAGCTGCTGACTTTGGTCTCCAGCTCAGAAGTAGGCTCCTGCTATGGTGGTGGTATCTGACTTCAACCCAAGTAGGAAGGGAAAAACTGGTTTCACACTACTTGTTGGTTGTTTTTGTCTTTTTAAAAATTCAGCTGATTAAAAGGAATTCCTTGTTTGCTTGTTCATTTTTTTATTGTGACACCTGGGTTTTAGAATTACTCCAAATAGAAGATTAATGGTGATGTGTGTGTGTGTGTGTGTGTGTGTGTGTGTGTGTGTGTGTGGTGTGCGTGTGTGTGTGTGCACCACAGTTGGAGGTGGGTGAGCACAAGGGAGAAGCATGCTTTCAGTACTAATTAAAATGGTTAGTTTTTATTTCACATAAAAGTCTATTTGCTAAAAGTAGCTGTTTTTGTATTGTGGTTGATTTAAAAAGTAGCAAAAATTTTAATGTCATGTTAGCTGATTTGGATGATTCAATTCAACACTAAAGTGAGCTAAACTCCAAAAGCATATTGTGTGCTTGTGGTGAGAAGGAGAGAATTTCACTGTTCTCCTTCACATTAGAGCTTTTCAGTGATGTTATTTCTGACTGTTTTCCCCTGTGAACAGAAACACCTGAAATGGAGTCACTAATGTGATGGGGCCCTAAGATGGAATGGAGAGGCCCCTGGGAAGTTGGTTTTATTCACCTTCACACCCACATGGAACATGAACTTTTAAACTGCCAACCACAAGTGGCTACATCCTGTTGCCGTTCTCAGAATGAGGCTCATTTCCCCGAAATTGAACCTAGCAACTAGCTTATAACCTATTCTCTATAGACTAATGTTATTTTGCCTACACCAAACATAATTCTTTCAAAACAAGGTATGTAAGCCTGTGGTTTTGCCTTTTAAAGTCTTTCTCCTTTCTCTCACATCTCCCACACCCCCCCATTAGAGCAAGAGCACTTTGCAGGTTCCTCCTGAATCTATGTCTCCAGGTTAAAACCCCTAAGATCCCAAATAAACTTTTGATTTGATTAGTAGCCTCAGTTCTTTCTTGTTTGACACCCTCAAACCTAAATCCCATGTAAGCATTTGTTTTGTTGAGTATTATATTTGTGCAGGATCTCATTCATGATAGTATTGCTTGTAGATAAGTACCTCCTGCCCCACTGTTCTTGTATTTCAAACTTTATGTGTCTGACACACGCATATTCTTTCCAATGGACCTCATACTCATTTTCTCCATTCCTCCAGAAATCCTACCCACATAGTCTCATATTACCTCTACCCACTCCCAGTATACCTGCACCATTCCACCTTCATGGACTATATTGAGCTCTTCTGTGCTGTTCTCTCATAGCATTTAGTGTATGCTTACAATTCTCTTATCACATGGTGCTGCATTGTATCTGGTTGCTTGTTTATGTGATGTCTCCCAAACCACAAACATCCCATCTTTCTGTGCTCCTCCTGGTTTGGGGGGCGGGGGTGTCTGTCTTTTTCATTTTTATATCCTAGTTCCAACACAGTGCATGACATACATGGATAATCAAGAAATGTGTGATGATTGAATAAGAAAAGGAGCATATCGCTCTGAGTTTGTTTTTCCATGTATGTGTGAAGATATTAATAGCTATTTCAGTGAGTTGACATGAAAAACAAAAAGGATATAAGAGGGCTGGCATATTATCTTACCGATAAGACTTAACTTTTCCTACTCTTTTTGCTTAGTGTAGGAGCACAGGTGTTTTCTAATAGGCAAGGTTTTTTTCCACTTTTCCTCCCATTTTATTGAGAAACAATTGACATACATCTCTGTATAAGTTTAAGGCGTATGACATGATCATTGGGTTTACATATATTATGGAATAATTGCCACAAAAGTTTCAGCTAAAATCCATCATATTTTAAAAAGAATGTATTGGATTTCAGGGAGGAAGGGAGAGGGAGAGAGAGATAGAAACATCAATGGTGAAAGAAAATCATTGATTGGCTGCCTCTTGCACGCCCCACACTGGGGATCGAGCCCCAAACCCAGGCATGTGCCCTGACAAAGAAAGGAAAAGTTCATTGGTCCATGCTCAACCACTGAGCTATGCCAGCTGGGCCATCCATCATCTATGTATATAAAAGCCCAGCGACCGAGTAAGGGAACAACCAGAATGATCAGAATGACCAGTTGCTATGACACACACTGCTGTGGCCAACAAACCCAATCCACTCCTATTGGCCCCCCAACCATCCACATCCCCTCCTCTTTACCGGCCCCACCCCGAATGAGCCTCATGGGGTGGGCTGGCTGAACCCCACCAGTGCATGAATTTGTGCACCAGGCCTCTAGTATTATATAGATACAATAAAAAAAGGAAAGATATAAAATAAGAAAAATGTTCTCCTTGTGATGAGAAAATTAGGATTTACTTCCACTACAACTCTGCTCTATGTTACACAGCAGTCAGTGTTGGCTATAGTCATCATGTTGCACATTGAATTTCCAGTACTTATTTGCCTTATGACTGGAAGTTTGTGCCTTTTAACCAGCTTCCTTCAATTTCTCCTCCTCACCTCCAATTCTTGTAACTACAAGTATGATCTCTTTTTACTGATTTTTTTTCTTTTTCTTTCTTTTAGATTCCACGTGTAAGTGTGATCAAATGCCCCCAAATTCATTCATGTTGTCACAAATGGTAGGATTTCCTTTTTGTTTTATGGCTGAATAGTATTCAATTGAATATTTAGACTACAACTTCTTTATGCGCTCATCCATCCATGGATCTTTAGGTCATTTCCACATCTTATGTATTGGAAATAAGGCTGCTATGATCATGGAGGTACAGATATCTTTCAACTTAGTGTTTCATTTCCTTTGGATATATTTTCAGAAATGGAATGGCTGGATCATATGGCATTTTTATTTTTTATTTATTTATTTTTATTGTAGAAAGTATTATATATGCCCAACCATACTCTCCCCATTTTCCCAGCCCCCACCCTGCCCCAGGCCTTCGCCATATTGTTGTCTGTGTCCATGGGCTATGCATATATACATATATGTTCTTTGATTTATCTCTTCCAATCCTCTCTACCCATCCTTTCTGAGATTTGTCAGTCCATGCCTCTGGTCCTATTTTTCTCACCAGTTTATTTTGTTCATTAAGTTCCACATATAAATGAGTTCATGTGATATTTGTCTTTCTCTGCCTGGCTTATTTCACTTAGTATAATAATCTTCAGGTCTATCCAGGCTGTTGCAAAGGGTAAGAGTTCTTTCTTTTTTACAGCTGCATAGTATTCCATAGTACTCCATAGGAGATGTAGCATAGCTTTTTTTATCCACTCATCTACTGATGGGCACTTGGCCTGCTTCCAGATCTTAGCTATTGTAAATAATACTGCTATGAACATGGGGGGAGGGGGTTATTCTTTCTGATTGGTGTTTCAGTATTCTTAGGATATATTCCCAGAAGTGGGATCACTAGGTCAAACTGCAGTTCCATTTATAAGCTTTTGAGGAAACTCCATACTGTTTTCCACAGTGGCTGCACCAGTCTGCATTCCTGCCAACAGTGACTAGGGTTGCTTTCTCCACATCCTTGCCAGTACTTGTTGTTTGTTGATTTATTGCTGACAGCCATCCCGGCAGATATGAGAGGATACCTCATTGTAGTTTTAATTTGCATCTCTCTGATGATTAGTGACATTGAACATTTTTTTTCATGTGTCTCTTGGCCATCTGTATGTCCTCTTTGGGGAAATGTCTATTCAGGTGCTTTAACCATTTTTAATCAGATTGTCTTCTTGGAGTTGAGTTGTATATGTTTATATATTTTGGAAATTAACCCCTTATCAGATGTATCATTGGCAAATATGTTCTCTCATACAGTGGGTTCCCTTTGCATTTTGATGATGGTTCCCCTTTTCATTCTTTTGCTGTGCAGAAGGTTTTTAATTTGATGTTGTCCCATTTGTTTATTTTTTTCCCTTTGTTTCTCTTGCCCTAAGAGGTGCATTGATGAAAATTCTTCTATGTGAGATGTCTGAGATTTTGCTGCCTATATTTTCTTCTAGGATTTTCATGGTTTCGTGACTTATATTTAAGTCTTTTATCCATTTTGAGTTTAGTCTTGGGTATGGTATAAGTTGGTGGTCAAGTTTCATGTGGCATTTTTTAAACACTGTCTCTTCTTTACTTCACACTCTTTAATTTCAGTACAAAATGAACAAATATATCACAATACACAATATCCAAATTCAATGTCAAACGTGGGTTCATTAAAAATTTTTATAACCAGTGTTTTGAACTCTGCGTCTGGTTATTTGTCTCTGTTTTGTTTAGTTCTTTGTTTGAAGGACAGATTTACAGAATTCTTGATTGATAGTTATTTTCTTTCAATAATTTGACTATGTCATCCCATAGTGTACACTAAATTCCCGGGGTAGGTGAGGCCACCAATTTTACTCTGAGGATGGGGGAGGCATATGTGCCCTCTTTTCCTGTGCCATGGGATGTTGGATTGTTCAGTGGGCTATGCTCCCTGTGTGCTCTGGTTATAGTCCCTTGTCACATGGCTGAAGGCTGTATTCAGTAGGAGTAGGAGTTAAATAGCATGCTGAGATGCAGTGGGAGAAGCAAATATAAAGCCAGTAAAGCTCTTTGTGTCTTAACTCAAGGTGACCCTCACCCCTGGCCAAACAGGTCCATTGGCTTTACTATGCAAACTATCCTGGCTGCCCTTCCCTGGGCTTCGCAGTTCCCTAGATGGAATTGGGAGGGACTGCTTCAGGCAATTCTCAATTTTCCAAATAGGCTTTCTGAGCCAAGAGCTACCATCAGCCTCAGCTGTGAATTGATCCTCCTGCCTGTGCACACTAGGGGAAAGCCTCACACCCAGTACTAGCTTTGCTCTTGGCTTTGCTCTGGGGGTGATCAGCTGTATCTTTCTGACTCTCAGCTCAAGCATTGTTGGGCTACACAGCATCTACTTTCTCTGGTGGCCGCTCTGTCAGGTGTGGCCTGGATACACTCTCCACAGTGTGTGGGGCTGTGACTTAGCTCCTTGCCTGGGCTCAGGCTCTGGAACAGGCCACACTCTTCATTTGCGTATCTGGATCGGGGAGATCTGTAGCCTATAAAGTGCTTGGTCAGAGCACACCGCCAGCTTGATTCTGCTAGTTGGGATTAATACTTGGGCACTGCAGATATGAACTCAGTCTATCAAGATCTGCGTGCTGGTTATTGCCAGCCCCTCCCCACTTCTGTGATACCATCAGATTCTCAGTGGTTGAGCCCAGATTCCGCTGTAGTTCCTATTATGTAAGATCAGAGTAAGGGCTCATTCCCATAAAGTGATCCACAATGTATGGGGGTGGGCTTGTGTGGCAGCCACGCCAGAGATGCTGGATAGTCAAGGCTAATTAGAGTGTGGAAGCCCTATCTAGAATATGCCAGATGGCCAAGGCCACTCTGAACATAGGAATCTTTTTTACTTTTATTTTTATTTTTAATTTTTATGGAGAGTTGTAGACAGAGGGAGAGACAGAGAGAAACGTCGATATGAGAGAAACACATTGATGAGTTGTCTCCTGCATGAGCCTTGACCAGGGCTTGAGCCAGGGAGGAGCCTGCAACCGAGGTACATGCCCTTGACCAGAATCAAACCTTGGGACCCTTTGGTCCACAGGCTGACGCTCTATCCTCTGAGCCAAACCAGCCAGGGCTGAACATAGGAATCTTAATCAGGATGCCCCAGGACTACACACAGATGCAGGTGCACAACAAGGTCACTACTTGGAAAGAGGCCTCTTTTGTCTGTGTATTATAATATGTTGCTGACCAGCCAGTGTGCTGGGGAGAAAAGGGCTGCTCAGAGGTAGCTACAATGTGAGGCTACAGAAGAGGGGAGGCTGGAGAGGCTACTGAGGCTGTATCTCTAAGAGAGAGCTCAGGTACTACTGCTACATGAGGCTGTGAGTACAGAGGCAGTGTGTGGCTGCTCAGATAGTAGCTGTGGGTACAGAGGCTAATGTGGCTTTGTGGGAAAGATATATTTATCAGCCGGTGGGCGGTTGCCTCTATGGGACTGTTGTGCCACTTGCTCCTACAATAAAGGCTCATTCTCATCTACTGTACCTACAACTTCTCATGGCTTCTCCATCTGAAACCCGGCATCCCAGGATGTCCAGACCCAGGCAGAGGGGCTCAGACCCAACACTTACAAGTAGTGAGCAGAGGATAGAGGAGGAACTTGGACAAAGTTCCCAACAGTTAGTGTAGCGAGCAGGGTTCAAGAAGGAACCTACTCTGACACTTGGCCTAGTTGGGAAGTCTTTGGAAGAATGTACTGACTCAGAGAGCACCTGTGCTCCAGCTGTGCTCTCTCACAGCTGGTTGTCCTCCCTTGGTTCCCCTTCACCGTGGGAGGAACCAGCAGCCCAGGGGAAAGCTCTCTATGTGGTGTGGCACCTGCCTGGGGGAAAGGCCATGCGGTCAATGGGTAGCTCCTCTCTTACCTTCTAATGCGGTCTGTCTTGGTCTCTGTGGTGCAGGGGGTTATTTCAGGTTTTCCCTCTTTTCTAGGATTCCTTCGGTAGTGGCTAGTTTTTGAATCATTGTTAGTTGTTTTTCTGGTGAGCGGGGATGAAGTCAGGAATGACCTACTTCTACTGGTGACATATCTCTAAGCAAGAGTTTTAAAGTCAGTCAGAGACAGGTTTGAGTCCAGGATTCAAAGTTACCAGCTATATTTACTTAAATCTTGGATGTGAGGAGGGTGAACCAAGGAATGAGAAGCAGCTGAGTAGTGGGATGAATTTGTGCCATTAGTACTATCTCCCTCACAGAATGTTAATAGGTATAAAATGCTTGGCTTGAAGCAGTTGTTCTGGTGTGAATTCTTTTCTCCCTGGCACAGGTGGTTTGAAGATCTAATTGATCAAAACAAGAGGCATAAAAGGGAATGTCTCCAGCAGCAATGTTCCATTAAGAGTTTAATTCAAACTTCTACGTTTTTCAATGAGTGCCACCTTTTTATAGTTCTTTGGGATTTATTTTCACTCATTTGCTGAGTCTTGTATCATTGCCTATGTCTTGTCTATTGCTATGCTATGAATCTACAAGTGATAGAGTTTATGTATGATCCATCTCAGACTCCCCCACAGTGTGAGCACTTTTTCAGTATATGGTATGATCTTAGTAAATGCTGCCTAAATAAATGAAGCAGGTTAAGCAATCCCTGGGCCTAAATCCACATTCATAAAGGAGCTCTTTCTACCACAGCTGCTTCCTGTTACTCAGGTCAACCCTCAAACTGAGAAGAGATTTTGTTTCACTTTCAGGTCTCATCTCAATTCTCAGAAACTTCTGTTTTTCACAGGATCTTTGTTAAGCAATAATTGAATTTTATTTGCAAGATGTTTTCTGTAACTTTTATGTTTGCCAGCCAGTTTTCTAACTTAAGTTACATTTGAAAAATTCTAACCTTATTCTGAATAAACAAAGGGAAAAGGAATGCATTGAGACCTCCCTGGGGATACTAGAGAAAGTCAGTGACCCTGGGGCCCATGCAGGGCCGGAACTAGAGTGAGGCCAGAGAGGCACCTAGGGCGCAAGGGAACTTGAGAATGAAGGAGTCCATAAGTTTTCCACCCTAGTTCTAGCCCTACTCCCAGCTTTGACTAAAATTCATGTGGACTGAGACAGTCCATCTCCAAAACATTGATTAGGGAGAAAAAGAGCAGCTGAGATTACCGAGTCTCTGCTGCCTGGCATTTCCTCACGATCCTTTCGTTGTAGCTGTCTCATCTTCGGCTAAGAGAACGTATCTCTTAAGGATTCTATTAACCTCTTTTGAAATCTCTTGGGAGATACTTGCCAATAAGAAAGAGAGGGAGAAAAGGAAGAAAAATCAGACAATCCAGGCGTATTAGCAACAATCTAGTCTTCCTTTTTCAAGATCAGAGGTGTTTTCCTTCACCAAGCAAATCTGCAACACCAACCAGGTGTCCTACAATGTAACACATTCTGACACTATCTACCTGGATGTAGTGTCAGATCCCACAGGTTAAGGGCTCAGTCCCACCTTCAGATTCCAATCGCAAGCAGCGGGTCCCCAGGGTACTTACTTCTGTCAAACTTGGCTACAAATCAGAAGTTCTCACAAACCCCTTCTCAGATTTTATTAATCTAGAGTGGTTTACAGAACTCAGGCAAACACTGACTGATCCTCACCAGTATATTAAAGTATATGGCAGTAGATACAGATGAAGAGAGTCACCAACATATTAAAGGCATGGTTGGGGAGGGCTTCACGGCGGGAGCTTCTGTCCCATGGAGTTGTGGTGCATCACGTTTCCAGTATAAGGTTGTATTCACCAACCTAGAAACTCTCTGAAACCCATGCTATTGGGATTTTATGGATGCTTTCTCACGCATTATATATCCTAGATTTCATTTCCAGCCCCTCTCCCCTCTCTGGAGATATGGTGTGGGTGGGACTTAAAATACCAAGCTTTTAATTATAGTTTTTATTTTCTGGTAACAGTTCCCATCCAGGTGTCTATATAGGCTTACCTAGGTATGTGCCATGACAGGGAATTGAACCCTCAACATTTTGGTGTATGGGACAATGCTTCAAACCAACTGAGCCATCCAACCTGGACTAGCTGTCATGTTTAAGCACTGTTAGCCAGGTTCTTGTCTAAGGGCCTGACATTTATGATCTTACTCAGTCATCCTAAAAACATGAGATCCTCAAGAGTCCTATTATCATCACCACTTTTAAGATGAACAGATGGAGGCACCAAGTTCAAGTTAGTGTCCAAAGACACACAGATGATAAAGAGGGAGCAGAGAGTCACACTCAGCAGTATGGACAGTCCTTCCCTTCCCTTCCTAACCCAAAACTCTAATGTCCCCTATTAACAAAGAAGGTTCACCAGCTTTTAAATGGCAAAAAAGCAAGACTTTAAACAACATGTACAAAACAATTCAATAAAATACATATATGGACAGCTTCCCACCCCAAAATAGGAAACTTTGTGGGCTATTTTTGCTTTTTTCAAAATTACTGAATTTTCTGTTTTGATAATGACCTTGGTTAAGTTTTACAGAATAGTGTTAGCTTTTACATAATGATTTAGCTTTGTAGATTTAGAACTTAGTATGACATATAAAGAAAAAAAATAATTTGAGATGTAACAAATCTCTATCCTAATAACAATTCCTGCTATGTGAGCCAGGATATTTTGGAGATTTTTAACAGATTTAAGAATCTTTTCTTCTAAATTTTCCCACACCTTTTGTAACCAGATCTTGCTTGGCTTTCCTACTTGATTTCTTCCACTCCTTCCTCAAATACTAAATCCCAGATGTACCAAAGTACTTACTTGGAATTTCTCAACCACTACATATTGCTTCATAACTCAGTGCACTTACACCTGCAGCTCTTGGTTCCTGGAATGCCCTCACAGCTGACTTCTCTCCCCCATGCTTGATGAATGCATACTTTCCTTAAGATTCAGCTGTTTCCTCTGAAGTTCTTCATTGACCTCCTCCTTTCTTGGTCCTCCAGTAAGCCTTGTGTGCACCACTTTCTTACTACCTGTCTACTGTGCTGCGGTCATTTGTTTATAATCTGTCCCTCCAATTGGCCTTTTGGGTCCTTGAAGAGTCATCCCTGTATTCTCTATACTAGCACAGTGCTTTGAATGGAGAAGGAGTATACTTAATGCTGAATGTATGTGATTGTTTTTGAGTGCCAGGTTCTCTTTCCTCTTGGAAGTTATTTTCTCAGTCACCTTTGCAGATTCTAAAGCCTGTCTGTCCCCTAACATCTCATCTCAGCCTCCTTTCCCTCCACATATACACTCTGAGTCACCTCATTCATTTCCTTAACTTTAGTTTCCGACAACTCCCAAATCTGTTCTCCCAATGAAGAACTTTTTTGCAAACTCCAGCATCTCAAACTCAGCACTTACAAAATTGATCTAGTTTATGTGTCTTTTATCCTGTTGTATAAGAGGATAACTATAGGAAGGTATCTGAGAAATTTTTTAAAAAGCAATTAAAAATTATATCAGGAAAATGATATTAAGTTTTACATGACAACCCTAGAAACAGCTTTTGTATTTTCTTTGCCTTGGAGTGAACAGCTGTAAAGATTTAATCCTGTGCTTCCATGCTGGGCACATGGTGATCTGCCAAGGTGTCTGTGAAGCCACAGTGTAAGCAAGACTCACCTCCCAGAGCATCAGTCTTGACAGACTTTGTGTGTGTGTGTGTGTGTGTGTGTGTGTGTGTGTGTGTGTGTGTGTGTTTGTACAATGTACAATATCTAAGTTTTAAGGACTGGAAATACTATTTTTATATTGTGATACACAATGCAAAGTGTCAGAAGAGTTTAAACTCCTTTCCTCAAAATATAGGCACACAGAACATTTCTATTATTAGAGAATCTCAAGTACAACTACCAAATTCATGCCCCAGAGTCAGAGACATGAATTAGAATATGCCCATGTATTTAAGGGCACAGAGAGGAAAGCCTTCAGGGTAGTCACCATCCATTAGTGAGAGTAATCTGGAGAAGGGAGGATTTAGTGAGCTTTAAATACCAAGCTAGCTGAATAGTTTTATACAATGTGTTAACTCAGTTGATAGACATTTTTCGAAGTCTATTTTGTCCCATGTTCTCTCTACTGGGTGCCACGAGAGTGAACTGGATATGTCGCCTAACCTCAAGGAGTTCACTGTCTAGTTAAGAGTGCAGGGCAGTGTAATTGTGCTTTTGCCAAAATAAAGGATGTAGAGTATGAAACTGGACCACTGGAGAAGTGGCTATCTTTGCTTGGGGAATTCAGTGATTATTTCACAAAAGATGCATCATTTCAGCTTTTGGCTAAGTCTTGGAAAATGTACAGGTATTTTCTGCCTGGGGGTTTGTGAGAGTTTTCAGAAAACAGGAATATGAAACGTGTGGGAAATGAATTAGATACGTGCTTACATCCTTGACAGTCATTGCCAGCACTTAATTCCTTGGAGAGGAAGAAGCCCATTTCTTCAGCCTTGGACTACTCAGCAGTGTAGCTGAGCACTGTCCCTGCACACAGCACCGTGTTTACTGTTTTGTAAAAGCTCAGCCTGAGAGCTCAGTATGTCAAGGACAACAGGTAGCTTTCTCTTTATCATTTAATAAACTTACATTGAGCAGCTATTTTGAATCAGGTCCTTTAGTAGGAATAGGCATCCAGAAGATTGAGTCCCAGTTTCTGGCTTATGGAGCTCCGTTGAGTGAAGGATATCAGTCAAGCAGACAGGCATTTGTGATGCAGTATGATGGAAGCTTTGGTAGCTGTATTCCCTGAGGACTATAACTGCACACAGGGAACTCACTACATTTGAAGAGTGAAATGGAGTGTGGAGAACACCTCAAAAGAGTGACTTCTGAGCAGAGTTTTGGACAAGTAGGAGGTAAATTAAAACAGACAAAGCGTTAAAGTAGAGGCAAAATCATGCACAAAGGTATGATATGGTCAGAAAATAACACATAGTTTCCTATGAAGGTAGAAGCAGATGATGGTAGAAGTTGAGGCTGAGAGGTAGCTGAGACCCATCCATAGAAGGCCTTTGTGTCATGATAAAGGATGGATTTTATCCCTAAAAGGCAATGATGAGTCCCTATAATTAATGCTGGTTGAGATCAGTGTTTTTCAGAAAAGGTTGTTGTAATCCATTACTGAGCAGTAACATCAATTTAGTGAATTGGGTTCAGTGTTTTTAAAAAGTAAACTAGAGAAGAGTGGAAATATCAGGGTGCATATCTGTAAATGTTTGTTGTGCTTCTGTTTCAGTTATATATGAATATAACTATTGTGTAGTGAGGTAAAATGTTTTTTGGGTCTGCAGGTCACAGTAAAAATAAATTGAGAAACACTAGTCAAAGGTTAAATTTAATTAATTTAGGCATGTCCATCGCTGAACCATCAATAGCAAGGGGATGGAAATACTATGACTGCTTAGAGTACTCTGGATGGATGTTTGGGAACCCACCCACTGTAGGGAAGTGGAACACAAGGAGGTAAATTCAGTAGATTATGGAAACGTAGTTCACCTTGGTTCACAAAGTAATGAGCTGTGTGTGTCCACAGTCAGAGGAGCCACCAGGAGATGCTATGTTAGTGTACAGTTAGGTAGATGAAAGGGGGAGGAGGGTTTCCTGGGTGGTAGAGACTGCAGCAACCAAAGGTAGTGAGGAGCATCAGTAGCGGTGCATTAGATAGTGAGCTCCTTGTAGCGGGAGGCTCTTTCTTTCTTTTTTTAATATATTTTTTATTGATTACGACATTACATATGTGTCCTTATCCCCACGTTATCCCCTACCCCCCACCCCCCGCTCATGCCCCACCCCCCCCCCCCCGTTGTCCGTGTCCATTGGTTAGGCCTATATGCTTGCATATAAGTCCTTTGGTTGATCTCTCCCCCTTACCCCCACCCTCCCTTACCTTCCCTCCAGGTCGTACTCCTGTGCTGGGGGTTCACCCTCCCATAGAAGGTGTGAGCAGGCGTGTCTGACACAGGGACGGCGTCATTTTTGACACAATTGCTTTCAGTCTTCATGGTGAAATGAAATGAGTAGCAGTGATGTTCAGATAAGAAACAGATAGTGAAAACTTCCTTTTGTTGAGGTAGGTACATATAATCATACTAAAAGAAAAAACACAAACCACTCAAAGAAAAGTAATGGATTAATACTTTTAAATTATATCAGTGTATTTTTTTTAAAGGAGGAAACATACTAGGCATTTATGTGTTAAGGTAACATACAATAACATGATAGTTTCTGTTTTGGAGCCTAAATGCTTGTAAGTTTGCAAAAACATTGCTCTTTGTTATGGGGTGAACTGTGGTTCTCCCACATCCAGCAAAGGATATATTATGTCCTAACATCCGACAACCTCCTTCACCTCCCTCCGGTCCCTCAGAATATGGCCTCATTTGAAAGGAAGGTTATTGCACATGCAGTTCGTTAAGATGAGGTCATACTGGAGTAGGGTGGGCATCTAATCCAAATGACTGGTGTCCTTATAAAAAGAACTGAGGTGAAGAGACAGAGGGACACACTGAGTAAAGATAACCTCATGAAGACAGACACACTGGGAGAACCCATGTGACCAAGAAGGCAGAGATCTGCCTTAGGCAGTTGCAAGCCAAGGATCCTTAAGGATTTCTGGCAAACACTGGGACCTAAGACAGGGCATGGAACAGATTCTTCTCTAGATCCTTCAAAGAATGTGTGACCCAGCTGACACACTGGAGCTATGAGACAATCCAGTTCATTTGTGTGTTAAGGTGCCCAGTTGTGGCACTTTGTCACAGCAGCACTAGGAAAGTGGTACACTTGTCTTCACATGTTCATGTTCACTAGACAGCATACTTAGAATGCGTCACTTGTCTTTGGTCATAGATGACCAGAGAACACTTCTTGTTAATTTTAATTTTGAAAAGTTTATTTTTTTTTTGAAACAACAGGTAACAAATGATTAGGAAACATGGATATTTTGGTAGAAATTTATACAAATCACACTTCACAGTAAATTCCAGAAACTACAATACCCTGTCTTGTTTCTTTGGGATCAAATTTTGCAGCTTTCAATGAACTCCATAATTGGAATATCACCATAAATATCTATTGGTAAACATTTCTGAAGATCTTTTGCCAAAGTTGAAGAAAATGAACATTGCCACTGACATTGTTGTAAAAGATGGAAGAAACCCAAGCGATGATTAAAGAAATGGAGTTACACAGCTTTATTATGCAGCGATCTCAGAGGCTTCACCTCCAAAATCTGAGCAAACCAATATGGTGGAAGCCTCTCTTTTATCCCCTTTTGGTATCTTTTTCCCCCAAATATGGGTTATACTTCCGGACCTTTGGCGGGCTTTGCAAAAAGCCCCAGGTGTTGGGGGTCTTGAGACCATACCTAAGGGCCTGGCCTGGCGCCAGCACTGATAACCACCCTCTGGGGGCTGTGTCATGGTTTATGGTTTTATGGTTTCTGAAAAAATGTGAGGATTTAGGTAATAGGTCTTGTAAGACCAGTTTGAGGAAAGGGACAGTGACTTATAGATTATCAAGAATGTGCGTTAGGTTACTGGCACTGACTCAGATTGCTAGCCCCCCAAATATCAGGTTAAATTGGAACTAGCCTTTTAGCCTTCTGAACATTAGTTGATCCATTGCATCAGAAGGAATGTTCCCTTGGTGAAAATGTACAGGATTATAGCATATTTATTTATTTATTCATTTTTGGTCATATAAGACCATAATCTCTTCTCTCTTTTGATAGTCTTCAGAATTTCATTATCTTTTCTTTTTTTTTTAAATTAAATCTTTATTGTTCAGATTATTACATTTGTTCCCCTTTTTTCCCCCCCATAACTCCCCTCCTCCCAGTTCCCGCCCCACCCTCCGCCCTCACTCCCCACCCACTGTCCTCATCCATAGGTGCACGATTTTTGTCCAGTCTCTTCCCGCATCTCCCACACCCTTTTCCCCCCCAAGAATAGTCAGTCCATTCCCTTTCTATGTCCCTGATTCTATTATAATCAACAGTTCATTCTGTTCATCAGATTATTTATTCACTTGATTCTTAGATTCACTTGTTGATAGATGCATATTTGTTGTTCATAATTTGTATCTTTACCTTTTTCTTCCTCTTCCTCTTCTTAAAGGATACCTTTCAGCATTTCATATAATCCTGGTTTGGTGGTGATGAACTCCTTTAGCTTTTCCTTATCTGTGAAGCTCTTTATCTGACCTTCAATTCTGAATGATAGCTTTGCTGGATAAAGTAATCTTGGTTGTAGGTTCTTGGTATTCATCACTTTGAATATTTCTTGCCACTCCCTTCTGGCCTGCAAAGTTTCTGTTGAGAAATCAGCTGACAGTCGTATGGGTATTCCCTTGTAGGTAACTGAGTTTCTTTCTCTTGCTGTTTTTAAGATTCTCTCTTTATCTTTTGCTCTTGGCATTTTAATTATGATGTGTCTTGGTGTGGTCCTCTTTGGATTCCTTTTGTTTGGGGTTCTCCGCGCTTCTTGGACCTGTAAGTCCATTTCTTTCACCAGGTGGGGGAAGTTTTCTGTCATTATTTCTTCAAATAGGTTTTCAATATCTTGCTCTCTCTCATCTTCTGGCACCACTATAATTCTGATGTTGGTACGCTTGAAGTTGTCCCAGAGGCTCCTTACACTATCTTCGTATTTTTGGATTCTTTTTTCATTTTGCTTTTCCGGTTGGGTGTTTTTTGCTTCCTCGCATTTCAAATCATTGACTTGATTCTTGCGCTCCTCTGGTCTGCTGTTGGGAGTCTGTATAATATTCGTTATTTCAGTCCATGTATGCTTAATTTCTAGTTGGTTCCCCAATATAACATCGAGGGTCTCATTAGTTTTCTTGTAGATCTCATTAAGTTTATCGGCGGCTTCTAAACAGTTCTTGAGAGACCTTAAAAGTGTGGTTCTGAACTCTATATCTTCCATTGACAATTTTGTCCTGTTTCTTTGTCTCCGCATTTTGTTATGCTTCCTTGGTGCACCCCCTAGTGGTCTTTGTGTGCAGTCTTATAGTTAAACCTTGATTGTTGTAGCTAATACCAGGGAGGGTTTGACCTCCAGGCCAAGTGGCTATGAGAATCAGCTGTGTCTGCAGTGAGAGAACTTCTGTCCTCTAGGGAGGTGCTAATCTAGCCTTTGCCTGAGGCTATCCGGCAAATGCCTCTGTGCAGGGCTTGGGCGGGGCGGGTCGCACAGGATCAACAGGGTGGGCCGGAGAGAGCAGTTATGGCGGCTCTCAGTCCTGTCCCCAGGGGCTCTGCCTCTCTGAGTCCCAGCACCCGCTGCAAAGCTCAGAGAGAAAGCTGCACTCGCTCTGACCGAAGCCAGACAGTCCCGCTTCTCCCGTTTGAGTCTGGGTCCCTAAAGACTCACCCGTATCTGGAGCTCAGAGCCTGTGACTCCCTCCCGATTGAAAACGCCAACTGCGCCCTCCGCCGCCAGCCCGCTCCGCGCACTCCGCACCTCAGTATTTGACTTCAGCACTGCGCCTCCTCTGAGTGTCCGTATGCGTTTCTCTTTCCTCCTAGTTGTAGGACTTCCACTCAGCCAGCGTTCCTGTGGTTCTGGTTGATGTCCATTCCGTTTTTTAGTTTCACTTTTGAAGTAGTTGTTCAAGGCAGCAAACTCCGGCGTTAACCTATGCCGCCATCTTGGTTCTTTTCAGAATTTCATTATCTTTTCTATGTCAATTTCTTTACATTTTGCATAGTTAATAGATACTACAGAATGTTTTTTTGTCTGTGTTCAAAGAACAATTTTAAAACTTGCTTTACTGCATGTTGTTCAAGGCTTGTTTTGGCTGATTGCTAATATTTTTGTGTCAGATTGACCTCATCTGAAACTTCACCTTACTAAAAAAAAAAAAAAAAAAAAAAGATGTCAGAAAAGCAAAGTCTCATACATTTAACATTGTTTATTTTACTACTATAATAGCAGGGCCATCTTCTTTCATAGGGGTTGGAGCCAGAAAATGCACCTGAAGTGAGTTTGAAAGATGGTTAAATTCTTACAAATTTACTGTGAATGTTATGTATGTGGCTGAATTTGACTGTGAAACTGATAATTCTGCAAATAACTTTCCATGTAGAATGAAATCTTTTTAGTGGATTAGTTTTAACCAGTGATCATTTAACCCTTCACAGATAGGTTACTCAACACTAACCATAGTAATTGTTTAGAACTTAGACCAACAGAAGATTTTTGTGAGGTTGTATCATTATACTTTAGTATAATGTTAGTGTTGTTGTGCAAGGAGATAAGAATCAGATTGACTTTTAGTGAGGTTTATTGCTACTTTCAAATTCTTTACAGATGATTCGCCTCCTTATGCTTGCATCTGGGCGGACTGCATATACCTCCTGACCCTTGGTACCCAGTGGCACTGAGTGTCCTGCTGAGGCCCCAGGAAAGGCATTCAGATGGATCTGACTATTCTGGGTGAGTCAGCACCTGGAGTGACCGTGATGAGAGTTTAGGTTGAGCCTCTGAGGAGGTGTTGGTATTGACTGTAGTTATGGGAGAGGTGAGGAAAGTGGTCCCAAGCAATGTCTGAGAGGCATTTGAAGAAGATCCTAGCCTGTAGCAAAATGCTGTACATAGAATTTCATAGCTTCTGCTGGGAGAAAGGAGTGATGTGTGAACCATGTGTGATGTTTTGATAAAAAAACCCCCAATATCTTTTTGTTCTTAAATCCTAGTTCTTGGCACAGAACTTTAAAAATTCTTGGAATTTCCAGTGATAGGGATAAAGGAGCATTTTTGTTATTCATAAAAAGTCCATTTCAAATATACCTGAGATTGTGCTAATGAGGTGACTCTTGGAGGATGAGGGCTGGTTACCAGAGGAACTAGCCATGTGATTAGAGTGATTAGAGGGTTGGAGCTGTCAGCACGCCCCTACACCTACTTTCAATGGAGAGGTTGGAGATTCACTTAATAACCAATGACCAATGATTTACCAGTAACCAATCATGCTTCCACAAAAGCCCTAAGCAGCAGATTTGGAGAGTTTCTGGGTTGATGAACACATTGGGGTGCTGGGTAGTTCAGCATGCTCTGAGCGGGCATGAAAGCTCTGAAGTCCTTCCTACATACCTTGCCCTATACAGCTCTTCCATTTGGCTGTTCTTGAGTTGTATCCTTTGTATAAACTAGTAAGAGTTTTGATTTTAAAAAAATCAAAACTCTTTAAGTTTTAAGAGTAAGCAAAGCACTTTCCTGCTGTCTTAACAAATTATCAAACTTGAGGAGAGGATCATGAGAACCTCAAATATATAACTGGTTGGTTAGAAGTGCAGGTGACAACGTGGGATGGGCAGTTGGCTTTTGCAGCAGAGGATTAAGCCCTGACCTGCAGAGTAGGGCTACCTCCAGGGAGTTAGTGTCAGAATTGAATTGTGGACATTAAGCTGATGTTGCAGAGAACTGAGAATTGCTTGGAGTGGAAAACACACGTGTTTGCTGTCAGAGGTGTTGTAAGTAGAGAAAGAAACTCTTTCCTTTAGCCTGAGTGACTACATCTTATTCTGCTGAAGCCTCCATGGAGCAATGTCCTGGGAGCCAGTACAGGCAGCTCAGCAAGTGTTTACTCAGGGAAGCAGTTGTCAGGTGGACCCGAAGGCAACTTTTGGTTCTATCCTTAGAATCATGAAGGTCTAGAAGTAGAGGGTTTGGCTTATACTTGATACTTTTTTTAACCCTCTGGTCAAGGTCTTGAAACCTTTATGGAAAGTATATTCTGGAAAGGACTAGACAGAGAGAGAGCTGCCTCTGGTATCAGATGGAATTGTGATCATATTACACTCAGTTAAAATAAATTTTCTTTAATTAGAATCATGACTAGGACATTGAAGATAACAATAAATCAAACATATCCCAAACGGAAACAAGAAACCTTGTAAGCGGTTAAATTTAATAAAAGAAGTTACTGATCTATATGCAAATGAAGTTGAGATAGACCACAACTGTAGAGGGACATGGAATTGGATAGATGTCAGCATAACCCTCTATGGTGATGCTTCCCTCTAGAAATGATGAGTAGCTATTTCCATCTTGGCTTGCGTTCTTCATGTGGTGTTCTTTCCCCTCCCATTTTCATTTCCTAGTATTATCAGTGAGGTGACCTGCCTGCTACTGAGATTATATGGTCTTTCAAGGTCAGAGAAGGACTGACTCATGTGTCCCATTTCTTCTCCCTCTCCTTCACCTCTAACCTAGTGCTATGTTCTAATTTGTTTTTGTAAACATTTCACTACAGGTTAGTAAAAAAGATAAATTTGATTTCTTTTTTGTTTGTTTGTGTGTCCCTTGATGATTTCACTTTTACTTACAATTGTTTATTCTCTCCTTTGGGAGGAAAAGGCAAAGAAACAAATTTTCTTTCCCCTCAATCAGTGGTTCTCAACCTTGGCTGCACATTAGAATCACCTGGGAATCTTTTGAAAATCCTGATTTCTGGGCCTCATCCTCGGGAAATTCTGTTTCTTTGTTATGGGGTGGGGCCACAACATTAGTAACAAAGAAACAGATTTTCTGGAGGATGAGGCCTAGAAGTCAGGATTTTAAAAAGATTGCCAGGTGATTCTAATGTGCAGCCAAGGTTGAGAACCACTGCCCTAGAGCCTCCAGAAGGAATATAGCCCTGAGAATAATTTGTGTTTAGCCCCATAAGACCCAGTACTGGACTCTACACTTCCAGAAATGTAATATCATAATCTGTTGTTTTAAACTACCAAGTCCGTGGTAAATTACCCCAGCAGCAACAGTGGGTTTCACATTGTACCTGTCAGAGTATATTGCACATAATAGATGCTCTTTGAATGTGTATTAAGTGAATGGTCAAGCTTCCAAAATGTCTGATTCTTAATTATGATGAAGGGATTTTAGAAATAAATAAGGATGTTTCTGTGAGGATTCCAGACCAATATGATATGCTGTGACTGAAAGGGCGAGGACTAGGCCCTCCATCTTACCCTAGATCCTTCATTTTTGAGCAGCAGCCATGTGCTCGGCAAGGCTTCTTCCCAGAAGCCCAAGCCTCTGCTAGCCACGCCTAGGATTTCTTTAAACTAACCAATGACAATCAAGGGACGTGCGCACCATATATATGACCACATCCTGTGTAACGAGACACCAACTTGTGCCTGGCCAATCGGCAGGGCCCACAGTCCGCTCTCCTCCCCTTACTCCACCCCCCTATAAAACTCCTTTTCCACCGGGCTAGCCCTCTCTCTGTCACTTGGCTTGCCATTGCGTCGTGAGTGTGGTCGGGGAGCCGAACTAGTTCGAATAAAGACTCTTTGCTTTTGCATTGGACTCGGCTGGCTCCCTGTTGGTCTATTGGGGATCTTGAAATCTGGGCATAACAGTGACCAGGCAGTCTTCTTCCAGTTTCTCTCCCTCTAATCCTCAAACCTGATAACTTTCAGGCTAAGGGACTGGAGGGAAGTGGAAAGAGCACAGTCTTTGTATTCATCAGACTGCACCAAAGTTGGGGATGAGGATGTGGATGAAGATAGCATGGTTAGGGGTTTTCCTTAGTCCATGAGACACATTTATTTGTCAAAAGAAGATTAAAATTCTTTACAAAGGAAATGTGTACTGTTGAACCTCAGAGGTAAGGCAGGAGAGAGTGGGTGGGAAGAGATCAACCAATGAACTTGAGTGCATATATGCATAACCTGAGGACACAGACAATGGAGTGGTGAGGGCCTGGGGCAGGGGAGCAGGTTGGAAGAGGAAAAAAGGAGGAACCATGTAATACTTTCAACAATAAAGATTTAAAAAAAAATAAAGGAAAGGTCTAAAGAAATAAGGACAGCCTGGTTGATGTGGCTCAGTGGTTGAGCATTGACCCAAGAACCAGGAGTTCATGGTTAGATTCCCAGTCAGGGCACATGCCCAGGTTATCAGCTCGATCGGCAGTTGGGAGTGTGCAGAGGCAGCCTATCAATGATTCTCTTGGGTCAATGATGTTTCTATCTCTCCTTCTCCCTTCCTCTCTGTGAAGTCAATAAAAACATATTTAAAAAATAAGGTTGGGCTAATAATTAATTTTTGTTATCCAAAATGGATTTGGCTATGTTTCAAGGTGAGGACTCAGTCACAGAAATATAGTGAATCAAGGTCAGGTAGAGGAGGTCTGGGGTTTAACTTTTCAAAGATGCCCTGAGTGTTGGTGTGCTATGGGTGCTCAATTGAAACACATTGGTCCCTGGCCGGTGTTTCTAAGTGGTTAGAGCATCAGGTTGTGCACTGAAGGGTCATGGGTTCGATTTTTGATGAAAGCTGTGTACTTGGGTTGCAGATTTGATCCCAGGCCTTGGTTGGGGGTGAGTGCAGAAGGCAACTAATTGATGTGTCTTTAAAACATTGTTGTCTCTCTCTCTCTCTCTCTCTCTCTCTCTCTCTCTCTCTCTCTCTCTCTCTCTTCTTACTTCCCCTCCCTCATTCCCTTCCATTCTCTCTGAAAAAAATCAATGGGAAAAATAACCTGGGGTGAGGATTAACAACAACAAAAGAAACCCAGTGGGCTGCCATAGGCCTACCCTAGCAGAGTGAGTTGACTCAACCATCAAGTAGTGTGGATTGCTGGGCCAATTTTCAGAATGGAGGATGTGGCAGTAAACTTAGGGGTTGTGCAGCTAACTAGTCAATTCAGCAGTGATATCCTGCAGAATGTTTAGCAATTAGGTGTATGAAGGAGAATGCTAGAGACCAGCAGGTGGCAGCCACCACAACAGGAAAAGCCTTTCTCAAGGAAAGGCCTTCTGAGTGATTAAGCATTATTTTTTCCAATAGAAACTATTGGAAACTTTTCTAAAAGTATGTTTAAATTGTCAGATTGAATTAAGTTTAAACTGGATTGAGACTTTAATTTTTTTCTCCTGCTGACCATGAATAGGGGGTGGGGTGGGGGAAGGATATTAAATTCTAGCTAGACTGAAATAAGTAGAGTAAAACTTTTCTCTGTATCATCTGATTTTTACTGTGCCCTTCTGCAAGGTCATTCAGATGTCTTCTTGGGTGAGCTTTTCAGAAGAGGAAAGAAAGGACCAGAGAAGTCGATATTAATTTACCTTTTTTCTCTTCCTCTCTCTTTTTTTCCATCCCTGTTTCCTTGTCTGTCTTTGAGTGTGGAAAGTTGAGAGGGAACTTAAACTTGTATCCATAGCCTATTTGTTTCTATGTGATTCTCCCTTCTCTCCTTTCACGAGAATGCTCTCATAACAGGAAGGTTTACAATAAATGCCCCCATTCAGCAACCCTTTACTGAAGATTCAGTACATATGAGGCCCTATGATAAATACAGGGCATATGAAGAAGGAAAGACTGGCCTTCACCTCCACACAGGGTGCAGGGGAGATAGGCATTTAAATAAATGGTTGTTATAAAATAACCATTTGAAAAAATAGCAGAGACTTACTTTTATACTGATTCTTCTGAAGCCTATGTCTGTGAAGCCATCCCTGACCCCCAATCAGTTATGTTCTCTTCATCTTTGGCTAACAGTCTACCTTGCATTTCCATTCCACTTACCATATTTTATTTTGTCCTGTATTCATTTTTCCTACCAGCCTGTGTACATCTTGGGAACAAGATCTATGTCTAATTCACTTTGTAAAGCTCTGGGTCCTGGAAAAATTCTAGAAATGTTGAGTGTGAAACAGTGTCAATCTCAGCCTGTGCAAAGATGTTCATTGCAATGTAATTTATAATAGTGAACATGTAGGAACCTGGTTGCCACCTGGTAGAGATCCGTTTAAGTACAAATAAATGTATATTATTCAGGCATTAAAATTATTAAAATAGAACAATATTGTTTATCTCAAAAGACGGCCTTAGGAAATTATGAGCAGAATGGAGATTATAGGACAGTCTGTATACTATACATTATTATATGTGCACTATTGCACATATTTAAGTATTTGTCCATATGCCTGGAAGTATTGTCATTAAACTGTTCACAGAAGTTTATCTGAGGTATGGGATTTTGTGTTTTTAATTTCCTTTTGTATGTTTTTCCACATTAAAAATTTTATCAATGAGTAAATCTTATTAAAAGCCATGGGCACACCATGCAGTGTGCAGGTAATGTACACTTGAAACCTGTATCCCAGTAAATTCAATAAAAAATAAAACAACAACAACAAAGATTTGAAAAATTCCATCAAAATCTGATTGCAGAGACTTTCCTGCAGATGGCCTATAGCAAGCATGTCAAACTCACTGCCCACGGGCCGCATGCCTCGTTTATTTGGCCGGTGTTAGCCTTTAAGTTTGACATGCTTGGCCTAGAGGTAGTTTAGGCAGTGCTCACTGATGGGCAGGTCTGCAGGTGGCAACAGCAAGGCCCATATTGGAACCCTGTTTTGCAACCAGTGTGACATTGTCAGTGTTTGGACTCCTCAGGGCAGGATTCATCAAATTGAATACACAATGGAAGCTGTCAATCAGGGTGTAGCCACAGTTGGTCTGAAATTAAAAAAAAACACAAAAAAAACCCCATGCAGTGTTGGTCACACTGAAGAAAGCACACTCAAAACTTGCAGTTTACCAGAAAAAATTTCTCCATGTTGATATATTTGTATCTCAATTGTGGGACTTCCTGCTGGTGCTAGCCAGCCATGGGCAAACTACGACCCGCGGGCCGGATGCGGCCCGTTTGAAATGAATAGAACTAAAAAAAAAAGACCATACCCTTTTATGTAATGATGTTTACTTTGAATTTATATTAGTTCACACAAACACTCCATCCATGCTTTTGTTCCGGCCCTCTGGTCCAGTTTAAGAACCCATCGTGGCCCTCGAGTCAAAAAGTTTGCCCACCCCTGTGACTGTTATGTAATTTAATGTGCCAGGTTTGTTTGGATTCCAGATTAGTATTTGACAGACCTCTTCCTCTGTCTTCTCTTGTATCTATAATTGGAAGCAAGACCCAGATACCAACACAAAGATATGGCCAAAGACTGTATGGTGTTGGGCTGCTTTTTCCTGGTTATGATGATATGAGCCCTCATATTTTTCAAACCTGTCTCTCTGTTAACTGTTTTTGACTGTAGAGGTGTGTCCATTGGAGCTCATTCTCAATTAGCTCATACCCACTTGGACAGATATATATTTGAGTTTATGGAATGCAATTTGAATGAACTGGTTAAGCATAATCTGCATGC
This sequence comes from Myotis myotis, assembly GCF_014108235.1. Classification (NCBI taxonomy): domain Eukaryota; kingdom Metazoa; phylum Chordata; class Mammalia; order Chiroptera; family Vespertilionidae; genus Myotis; species Myotis myotis. The sequence goes on from NW_023416314.1 coordinate 44,143,843, forward strand.
TTTAAGAGAGACACTTCCTTCAGAACTGGACCTAACTATGAAGAATGTTTCCATTGTAATTGTTGGTAAAGGCTTGGAGTTTATGATTTAAATGATGATGATGATGTGTCTCCATTCCTGGAAGACATTGAAGAAAGGCCACAGAGAAAGGCACAGCCTGCTCAACCTGGTGATGAACCTGCAGAAAAGGCTGATAAACCAATGGAACCTCCATTCTATGTGTGTATTATCAAATGTGTAAGAACACAGGAATATGTATAATGACAGTAATCTATACTTTGATGCAGTGGTGAAATGGTATGTTTTAGGAATCAGTCCAGATGTGAGTTCTTTCTAAGCACCTTCACTGCAACCATATAATGGGGTGAATTTTTTTCTGAGAGGGTCTATATAATCATTATCTAGAAAATATATGTAATAATGTTTTTATATGAAGAACATAGTGTCTTTGTGGTTTTAAAGACAATGGTAAAATAAATTGTTTCATCTGCTGGAAAAAAATATAGATGGCCTTTTCCTATTATGCATAGGACAATCTCCCACAAAAAAGTATTATCTAGCCTCAAGTGTCAACAGTGAATGAAAACATCTATGAGAATTGTCCTCATAAGGTTCTTTACTACCATCACTTGGTTAGAGAAGGGCCTACGAGTTCCATGTAGCTCCAGAGGAAATTCAGATGATTGAAGTAGGGCCTCAGAAATAAGATGGAAGGCCATAGATGGATAGCTATAGTTCGAATGGAAGGCAGGGGAAGAGCAAGGAAAATTTATGGTTGACAGGGTCTGTGATGATATTACGAAGATCAGTATTTGGTTGTGAGGCTACCATTCTGTATTTGTAAAATCTACATTAAGATTTCCAGTTTCATTGTGACTCTAGAGACCAGAATAACTACGTGCTGAGGCAAGAAAGGCCATTTGCAAGGCCTAGGCTTTCTTATTTTACCCCACCCTTCTTATCCTCACCCTGAAGGCCATGCAGAACATTTTCGTTCTGCTCATCAGCTTTACCTATCTTTTTTCACCCTCCAGTTTTTTTCTAATTATTGCTTACTACTGAGTGACCCATCTGACAGCCATGTCTCATGCTCCTATTCACTGCTCTCAACTGGGTGTGGACCACTGCTTACTTTCCTGCCTGCTGGTCACTTCTGGAAGGCCTACATTCTCTCACCTCTCAAAAAAATGCTTCTCTTTTCCAACAGGTGTAGGAATCTTATGCAGCCCTTCTTTCCTTTTTTCACCTTCTTTTTGAAAAATGTTTTTATTGATTTTGGAGAGAGATGGAGAGAGTGAGGGGGGGAAGAGAGAGAGGGGGAGAGAGAGAGAGAGAGAGAGAGAGAGAGAGAGAGAGAGACATTGATTGGTTGCCTCCTGCACCCACTTTGACCTGGGATCAAACCTGAAACCTGGGTATATGTCCTGACCTAGAATCAAACAGTAGACCTTTTGGTGCACAGGGCAACGCTCAACCAACTGAGCCATATAGGCCAGGACAGGACACACTGTTTCTTACAGTCCCATTTCTTACAATCCCATTGTTCAAATCCGTTTAGATGATAGCAGTCTTTGTCAAGGCCATGTTCTATTAACCATAGTTACAACTCCCTGTGGGTAGTGGACTCCTGGTTGCCCACCTGCTTCTCTTGTTAGGGTAATTGCATCCTCCTGGTTTCTAGTGGTTAAGTGCTTGCATATGATTTCTGTTACTTTTGAGCTCCATCATCTCCATAAGTGTTAGTGAGCAAGAGCCACCAATGGACATTCCTAATGCCTCAGTGAATGTTGTTTCCTTTGGGTGTGGGTCTTCTGGCCTTACACCATTTAACCGTTTCAGCATGCCCATCACACTATCACCTTTTATTTTTTCTTTTATTCCAAAAAACTCATGTATTTATATTTTGCTCAGTGTGGGATTTTGATTTCACTAAGCTGCTATGATCCTCCCTGCTTTTAGTGAGTTTCCTTAGTGAACGTTTCCAATCCTCTGAGGTTCTAGACCAGTGATGGCGAACCTATGACACGTGTGTCAGAGGTGACACGTGAACTCATTTTTTGGTGGATTTTTCTTTGTTAAATGGCATATAATATATAAAATAAATATCAAAAATATAAATCTTTGTTTTACTATGGTTGCAAATATCAAAAAATTTCTATATGTGACATGGCACCAAAGTTAGGGGTTTTCAAAATGCTGACACGCCAAGCTCAAAAGGTTCGCCATCACTGTGCTAGATGATGCATTAAATCTCATATCCTAAGAATGTGTCCCCAAGACAATGAATTCGTGCATATCCAGTCTTATGTTCCAGCTTCCTTTCCCCTCAGCTCCCGGAGAAGGGATAAGGTGTCTTTCTGGGAGGGTCAGGCAGCCAGAGTCCCTATCCCTACCAGCTCTGAGTTGCAGAGGATAAATTGCAGGAGAGTGTTGCAGAGAGGCTGGGACTTAGTCTTCCTCCCATTCCTACTTCTTGGGGTGGAAATCCTACCACAGCAATGGCAGGATGGAAACACTGGGACCTCATTGTCCTTGTCTTGGCTCCCTTATAGGGCAGAGGTTCCATGCTCAGAAAGGCAAGCCAAGAAGCCTAGAGGCTACTGCTCTCCCCCAGTGCCTTTAGCACTGGCCCAGAGATATGTTCCAGGAAAAAAGGAAGTTTATAATAATAGAGAGCCCTGAAGATCTACCCCAAAGGAACTGACTTTATCTGAAACAGTGTGGGGGAGTTCAAGCCTAAGGGTGCTATTGAAAATAATGTAGATTTTGGTGGTGAGCATTAAGTCTCACAGGGATGGGGAACCTTTTTCTGCCAATGGCCTTATGGATATTTATAACATCATTGTTGGGCCATCTAAAACTATCAACTTAAAAATTAGCCTATTATATTTAGTCAAACATTTCATTAACTCACCCCAAATGCCTTGGGAGGACCAGACCAAATGATTTCTCAGGCCTTATACAGCTCATGGTTCTCTCAAGTTCGACATTCCCCACCCCTGATTTAAGAGAAGATCAATCTACATAATAAAAGGCCCATAGCCATAAAGCTGGAATGCTGGAATGACCAAACAACGGGTCACCAGGAGGTGCATGGAGCATCTCTTGGTCCCTCCCCGCAGTCCACTAGCTGTTCACAGCGGCAGGGCAGGGCTTGTGTCCTGCGTGGCGAGGTGGGGCTCATGGCTCCTTGCGCAGCGAGCTACTCACGCATGGTAGGTCTGGGCCTTCTGCAATTTCCCACACTGAGCCTCTAGTAACTCCATAAGAGCCAAACAATGAATTGAAACAGTGGATTTACTTTTACCTTAGATGAGGAAGGCTGTCAGAAGAGCAGGCTTTGGGTAAAGATATGTTTAGAATCCAGTTTTGAGCATGTCAAGCTTGAAGATTTAAGACATCCAAGTGGAGGTGTTAAGTAGGAATGTGTTTGATTGTTGGACAGAGGTGTGGGTGAGACATGTATTAGGGGTCAATGCCATGGGGACTGAAGACACATTAAGAGAGAGAGTCTAGAAATAGAAGAAAGTCCAAAGATTGGGCCTTTGGAGGATGATAGCATTGAGAGTTCTAATAGAAGAGGAAGAATCCATGGGTGGAGGAGGAAAAGCAAGAGTGCAATATTCTCAATTCCAAGTGAAGAAAGTGTGTCAGGGAGGAGAGAGTGGTAAATGATACTGTTAGCGAAACTGGATACAAAATGGGTCCAGGCTGCCCGTTACTACATGAGCCCTTGAAGTATGCTAGCATTGAGAGGGAGTTCTAATAGAAGAGGAAGGACCAGTAAAGCAGAGTGATAGAGGAAGTAAAGCAAGAATTTACTACTCTCAGATCCAAGTGAAGAAAGAGTTTCAGGGAGTAGAGAGTGATAAAATGATGCTGGTAGGGCAAGCAAGATGACCGAGAAGAAAAAATTGGATTTAGTAAAGTAGAGGCCATTGGTAACTTCTATTTAGTTAACATCAGCTGCATTATCTATTTGAAATATCAGAACCAGCTTTGATTCTTTTTTTTTTCTTTTCAACTATCTTCACTTCCACCTCCAATATCTAGTAAACCTGTCCTGCCAATTGTATTCCATAACCATTACTCATCACCTGCACTGGGTAAATACCATTCTAGATACTTGTATATAGAGATGAACAAGACTTGGACCCTCTTCTTCAAGAACTTACAGTTGAGAATGTGGCACAGGCATAACTACCTTTCAATATAGTAGCAATGGTAATGTTAACAATTATTAGAATTTCTTCTATTAATAAGACTTTTTCTGCTGCTGTTGCTGCTACTCCTAGCACTCTCTAACATATTAGAACACATACTTTATGCCAGGCATATATATATGATTATCTCAAGTAATCGCTACACTTTTATCAGGTGACATCATCTTATAGAGAAAAAATGAAGGAGAGAGAGATTAAGTAATCCATCTGAGGTCATACAGAAGGTAAATGGTGGAAGCTCTATGCAAAACCAAGTAGTCTAACTTTCAAATTTGTGTTCTTCACCACAACTGCAAGCTGGCTTGCTCTAACTTACAAAACTTGGCTTATATCTACTAACTTATTCCCTCACTTTAAATTGCCTTTGCCTTCTTGCTTCCTCTTTTTATTTTTTTAACTTTTTTTATTGATTAAGGTATTACATATGTGTCCTTATCACCCCATTGCCCCCTTCACCCCCCCCCCCCGCCCCCCACTCATGCCCTCATCCCCCTGTTGTCTGTATCCATTGGCCAGCTTATATGCAAGCATACAAGTCCTTTGGTTGATGTCTCCCCCTTACCTCCACCCTCCCCTACCTTCCCTCTGAGGTTTGACGGTCTGATCAATGCTTCTCTGGCTGCTTCCTCTTTTTAATGTTTACTGGAATAACTTTCCTAATAAATCCCTTGTGAATCTAACTCTTAGACCTGCTTCTGAGGAAGCTAGGACATATTCTTCCATACTGCTAAAGAATTGTGATAGTGACATCTCTACATCTTTGATTGATTAATTAGTGTTTGAAATAGCTGTGACTACTGATGAAGAACCAAGGGCCTCAATATCTTGAGATGCATTTTGAGCTATAAGTTAAAATCACATTTATTTTGTTCTTAACTGTGATTTGCCAAAAAGTCCTTGTTGAATATTCCTGCCAGTGAAGCCCAGATGAGACTATCTCAGCCTATCAATGTGGTTATAATGAAATGTTACTCAAAAGCAAAGGAATAAGGAAGTTGGGCGAGGAAGTATAACATAATAACTTAGAGTATACGTACTCAGTATATGGTACTAAATGCTTCTATATAGCAATTCATTTATTTTCCCCAACAATAGCATGAGAAATGTACTATTTGAGAGATAGGGCACTTGAGTAGAGAGTGATTAAATTACATGCCCAAGGTTTCTCAGGCACTACTACTACTGCAAAGACAGCAGATTAGTAATTATCATGACAGTGTCAGTGATAGTATACAAGTTTTCCTTTAGTCCTTATCCACTTATATAGCACAGCACTACAGTAAATGGCTGAATTGGTTTCTGAGATCTTAGTGAAGGGCTAGAATGATTAAGGAGAATTACAATTTTGAGCGAATGGGAAAATGGTATGTTTCATATGTCTTTCCACATAGTCCAATGGAAGAGCATACCAAACTTAAGGGGGTCATCTTTAAACACACTGTGTTGTAGTCAGCTCAGGCTGCCATAACATAATACCATAGACTGGGAGTCTTAGACAATAGAAACTTATTTCTCATCGTTTTGGAGCATCTAAGATCAAGATGCTGGCTGATTCAGTTCCTGGTGAGGGCTTTCAACCTGGCTTGCAGATGGCTACCTTCTTGCTGTGAGCTTTCATGGTCTTCCCTCGGGTACTTGATCCCATCATGAGAACCCTGCCCTCCTGAACTCATCTCACTCTGATTATTGTGGGGACACAAACATTTAATCCATAACACACCCATTCCCTGGACTTTCTCATATTTTGGGGGGGGGGGAGAGATCTACTTCAAAACTTCTCAGTGCAGGCAGACCACTTGTAGTAAGGCTACCATTAACCCATTGCAACTGCTGCCTCTAATGAAGTCACACCAGAAGGAAGAAGGATTACTAAATTAGACCAGATTTTGCTGAATAGAAATAGTATAACAATGCTGGTTCCTGAAGAAGAATCTGAATGGATTCCCTTAATTTATGCTAGTTTCTGTTTTGTCTTATAACGAGAACAAAATATATATTTTTAAACCTTTCAAGCCTAGCTGGGGTTGCTCAGTGATTAAGCATCGACCCATGAGCCAAGAGTTTGCCTGTTGATTACTGGTCAGGAAACATGCCAGGGTTGTGGGCTGAATCCCCAGTAGGGGATGTGCCGGAGGCAGCTGATTAATGATGGTTCCCTCTCTCATCCATGTTTCTTTTCCTCTATCCCTCTCCCTTCCTCTCTCTAGAAAAGAAAACAATAACACACCATTCCATGTCTGGATTATATGAAGCTAAATTTCCCATTAAAGGGGAATGCTTTGAAGAGGCATTGTATAGGCCATCTTTGTAAATTAATCATGTTTATCATGGAAAAAAAAGAAGAGTTATTTGAAGATGAAGATAAAGGTGTTTTTGGAAAAAATTAAAACACTGCAGTGCAAGTTTTCATCTTCCTTTAAGAAACTTACATCTTTTAAATATATATATATATTATTGTTTTTTTACAGAGAGGAAGGGAGAGGGATAGAGAGTTAAAAACATCGATGAGAGAGAAACACACCAAGACAAGGCACATGCCCTTGACTGGAATCGAACGCGGGACCCCTCAGTCCCCAGGCCAATGCTCCATCCACTGAGCGTTGATCAGGGCAAGAAACTTACATCTTATTCGCAATGTTTGATTTTGTCTTAGAATCTATCACCCTTCTTGCCCATATCTAAAGGCCTTCTGATTCCTTCTTTTCCACTGCACTTGGGATATTTTGCTTAACGTGCTTTGGAAATCCCCCAAATCTCTGGATGTGGTAACCCCAATTCCTGTTGTGTCTCCTACTTTCAATGACTTTTTAGAGTCCCAATCCATTGACCTTGTCTCTACTGACCAGCAAGTCTGACCGCCTCTAATCCTGTGAGCTACACCTGGACCCAGTGCCTCCAACTCAGGTGATCCTGTGATTCTCCTTCCTGCTCACTCCATTCCTTCTACTACACTGGTTTTGAGGGCTTCTGCCTCAGTGACCCCCACCCAATGACATTGTAATCACCTTAATCTTGATCCCTCTTTGAAAGCAGAAAACCCAGTTCCTACCTACTCTTTCCTCTGTTTCCATTTATTTCATGTCAGTTTTTAAAAATAGATTTCATTGATTTTTTATAGAGAGGAAGCGAGAGGGATAGAGAGTTAGAAACATCAATGAGAGAGAAGCATTGATCAGCTGCCTCTTGCACACCCCTTACTGGTGATGTGCCCACAACCAAGGTACATGCCCTTGACTGGAATCGAACCTGGGACCCTTGAGTCCGCAGGCTGACGCTCTATCCACTGAGCCAAACTGGTTAGGGCTCATGTCAGTTTTTTTTTTAAAATAAATATCTTCAGTATAGCAGCACAGCCTCTGAATCTCGTGTGTGTGTGTGTGTGTGTGTGTGTGTGTGTGTGTGTGTGTGTAAAAGACATTTAGCTACAAATTGGAGGTGGCAGGAAGAGTGGGGTGGGAGCCAAGTGGTCACATTTTGGGCCACTTCTCTCTCTCTTTGCGCTCCTGGGCCTAGACTGTAACCTCCTCCTGGAGGTGCACCTTTGCTGGGACAATTTTGACTGCAGGTGAAGGAGCTGCCCACAGATTTAGTGTTCACCTTGAATAGGTGCTTCTAGTTCTTTTGTATTTCCTCAGGGTTCAGCTTGAGGACATTGACAATCTGCTGTGCATCCTGGAGGCAGTCTGGAGAGGTTAGAGGGGCTGCAGACTGGGTCAGGCATGTCCTGGGGCATCAGCTGCTGCCCAGCTGGCTGCTCACTTTTGCTTCAGGGCTTTTACAAAGGCCCTGCTCACCACCTTCTGCCCCCATCACAGTGGTCTGGGTCAGGTATGTGGCTGATCCTTACAGGGAAATCCTTGATGGCAGCACCACCTAGCATTTTTCTACCCAAAGACCAGGTGGTTCCACGCACAACAGAGGCAAGCTGGGAGTCTCCTTAGGTGTGTTGACCAGAGGTTTTGAGAGGTGATGGGTGGAAACCCAGGCATGAGTTGGAGACATATGGTGACCACTCTGCCTCAGAGGCACAGGCTCTGGCCTAAATCTCATTTAATAATCACACTGCTTAAATGTCTAAGGAATTTATCAAAGGTGATTTTTATTTATAGACAACAAATTTAGATTGAAAATCAAAGTTAATGTATAGCACATGATACCTCTTAAAGACCATTCTAGATTCACTAAACAAATAACAAAAGCATTCAGCAAATATTAATTGAACATTGCAGTTTTAGGGGGTGCTGTCATGTGAGAGCTATACTCCAGGCTATGCAAGGGGTTCTGTTTCTGTCACCATTTGAATATGATCATATGAGGAGGTCCTTCCAGCTCTTACTGAGACTATTTTCCAGAGAACTAAAGGGAAACTATACTGCTCTAGGACACTTGTTTCCTTTAAAATTATTCTGTTCAAGGATTTCTTTTGCAGACATGGGTCATTTGACCTCAAACTGAGAGTATGCTTGAAGCTCTTTGGGGATTCAAAGCAGAATCAGCACTGTCTCCCAGCTCTGAAGATGCAAGTTTTTGACTGCTGTTCATTGTCTGTTTCCACTGGCTATGGAGGACTAGAGAGTGTGCATGTAAAGGGAAGACTTGGATCCCCTTAATATCCAACATGAAGACATTTTTTTTGTATCAAGGTTACTTTAAGTCCTTAGCTTTGTGTACCTAGCGTAAGTCATTGCTGCAGAAGATGCAGGTTTGCAGATTGTTGATTTCTTTCCCCTCTCAGATTCTTGGTTACCATCAGAGTTTTTTATTTTTATTCTGATCATGATCCTATGACTCATACAGAATGAAATGTCACAAAGGTGCCTATTTTGGAGATAAGCATTTCCTTACATTTTAGTATATAAAAGAATATCTTATTGAAATAATCAGAATCTAAAAAATCTATATTCTTTGGTATTTTTTTCTTAAAGAAATAGTTTTTAAAATTATTAATGGCATAATGAAATCTGACTCTTATTGACAGCCATGATTAAAGTGGCCCTTTTTGGCTGCTCATAAACCTTGTTCCAAAAGCCAGTTCTTCTTAAGCTTTTACAAATTCCAGGCTTTGAATACCTAAGCTCTTAGGAACCTTTATGTTTTATTTAAGCGTGGCACAGGGAGCTGCCAAGATGCCAGAGAAGATGAAGGTAATACTTACATGTGAAAAATAATAATTCAATTTCTATATTTGCTTAATAATGTTTCCTGAATAGATACAGGCTCTGTCAAGTCTGTGCTATTATTTCCCAGAACAGAATATGTATAAATATCACTATGCTTGGGACTCATCTTTCCATCAATATTTTTCCATTCAAGGGTTAGTAACTTTTCTCAAGATTTCAGAGGCAATTTGTAGCATTCTGCTACAAATTAGTCATATAGTTAATATATAAAAATTTGTGACCATGTATAATGTTTTTGATTTTCCTCTGTGAAAACAACTTTGTCTGGGACTTTATAAAACATTTTAAAATAAAAAGCATCCTGAATAATAGCTTAAATTATGAAGTAGGAATTTTAAATAGATATTATTAGATTTTTATTGTAAGTTCATATTTTTTAGTAATTTTTTTCAGCTAGAAGAAATTGAGATAAAGAAAAAGAAAGTCCTTTTAACAGGGAATTTTAAATTCTTGAAATATTAAATGATTTCTATTTAGACATTTCATTTGAAAGATGTAAATAATGTAGTTTTTCATTGTGAGGAAGAGGCATTTTAGGATTGTTGAAATACTGTGACTATTATTCAGATTCTGGTACTCTTTTGTGGGCATTGAGTATTATTGCTTTTCCAAGTCATCAAGCACATTTTGCTTTGTGATATTGGTCCATGCATGAGGGATTTCACCTCTACCTGTAAATTTTCTCTGATATTTTTCTTCTAGCTCCTTTCTGAAGTGACAGACAAACCATTTCCAGTATGGCTGGGTGGATGTGTCTGGGGTGATGCTCCATGTGGCATATTTCCCTCCTGCCTGTCGATAGGTCTTATAGGGGAATGAAAGGGAGTCATCATTATTCAATATAAATTCTGCATCACTTGCTACCGAACTAGTACAGAAATCAAGGGAAAATTCTTCTGATTTGTAATATCGCATTCCATTGACAGCTTTGGAACGGTGGAAGGGAACACTGTGGTCTCCGTCATGGTTAGGGATTGTGTTTGTACAGATTGCTCCACAGAAGGGACACTGTTTCCAGCAGCCACAGAGATGCTCAGAGAGCATGTTCTGGATTTCAGGAACGATGTCTCCCACAGGCTTACTCAAACACTCCTGTTCTACTGTGAACATTGCGGGAACCAAAGCTTTATCCATGGCTTCTTTGAGAAACTCAATATCTTGTATCTCCTGGTGTTCAATGCTCACCAAGTCTTTTCGTGGAAAGTTCAAGTTACTCCCTAGGTGATCACAGAACAAATCCAACCACCCAGACACAGTGCTGCTTTTATCTTTGGCTATTGCTGTGGATTCATGAATAGCTGAGAAGATGGCATTCTTGGTGTCATCTATACTTATTTCTAAAAATGTCTTTATTTTGTTATTTTGTTCTGAACAATATTTTTTGATATGGTTTTGAATGTAATTCCTAAAAAATGATTCGGGATGATGAATGTATGCCCAGTAATCATCAAACTTTTCATTTTGTGCCAGGGAGAGAAGAATGTGTTTCTCCAGGTTAGCCCTGTTTCCATTGAATGCTAGGCAGGTAGCTCGCATGTCCCCAGCAATTTTAGGGGCCATTTTTTCCCAAATCGTGTCGGAGACAGCAGGAGTGAGTTTGTGCCATAGAAAATCAACAAATGTTTTGATTGAGCTTGCTCCTTGACAAGAGATCTTAAAACTCATGAAGAAATCATGTTTCTTGCTTTCCAAATAATTTACAGGATCATTTGCTCTTTTGAATGCCCTATGCATCTCCTTAAAATTCTCAGATGCTCTTTGGAATAAAGACAAAGATAAGTCAATTTTGTACTTACTTGTAAATGTGTATCTTTCTTCAGTGGGTGCAGATTTCACCCCCTCTTCTATTATTCTGAGGATTTCATGGAAATAACTTGGGTCGTAATCACATTGTTGCCTTTGGAGGTTTTGAATAGTTTCAGTGGATCTTGAAACAATGCAGTCAGTAGTTCTCTTTATGGACTCTTTATCATGTACTTCTAAGTTCCTTGTTTTTAAGCCAAACCTTTTGCTCATTTTGACATGTTTTTCATAATTGATTTCAAACTCCTTTCTAGACTTTTTCTTCAATATATTCACTATGTCTGTCTCCTTTTTAAAATAGTCCAAAAAGATGTTTTCAGAATCCACGTCAATGTTAGGCTCTGTGACTGGAGGGGCAGTTGAGGACACATCACAGACCCATTTTTTCCAAAGTTGATTGAATTTGACATGCAGCTCTTCCTCACTCAATTCTTTATCCTTTACAGTTAAAGCCAATTCTCGGCTTCTTTCCAATAATTCCTTGTCATAACCTGACTTTTTGTTATCCAGTATTTCTTGATTCTTTTTGTGACTAATATGTCCCTCGGCTTTATTTTTGCTCTCAAAAATAAGTGCCTCTTTAAGATTTCTTAGTTTATTTTCAAAACTTGCTTTCCACTGAATCATTATTTCACTCTCTGGGTCTTCATTAAAATATTTTTCCAGTTCTTGCTGGATGGCTTTATATTTTTCTGTAACTGGAGCCTCAAGTATGCTTGCTGTGAGTTTCTGGATTTTCCCATTCTTAATCTGGTTGATGAGCTGGTTCTGCAAGTCTAGCACGTGACTCCTCAGCTCCCAGGTCCAGGAATTATACATGGTTTCCAATTTGCTCATGGCCATGACCTCTCGGGTGTTCCTGAAACTGAAAATAAAGTTCTCATTCACTAGGGCTCTCCACAAATCTTGAACTCGCAATTTCACATCTGAGATCTTCATGATGCTTCCCCTAGACTCCTGTTTGGCAGCCATCAGAATTCTGCTTTTCAGATCCTGGACATTGTGGCTGTAGCGAGGATTGGGAGGGGCCATTGGGGGATTGCCATCCCAGAGGTGAGCAAAGTAGAAGACATCAGTATTGACATCAAATTTAATGATATCACCAAAGCGGGTTACATCTGAGCACTGTTCTTGCTCAGCTGCTGTTGCTGCCATTTCATCTAGTCTCTGCTCTAACCGCCTCCTTCCTTCCATAGTTTGGTCTTTAGCTGTGACTTCCCCCACATTCTGATGGACAAAGAGGCAACTTGGGGAGATTTTTACTTGTTTCATCCTCATAAATGCCTGAACAACTATTTGTAGGATATCTTGCATTTCTGATGGATTTTCCCCAAAAATATTGATCAGAGTCAAGTTTCCAAGTCCAGTGACAAAGGTTGACAGCTCATTGTCACGATTTTTGGATTTGTTGCTGAGTTCAGGGGCCCGAAGGCCTTCTGTGTCCACAACAAGCACAAAGTCAAAGCCCAGTTCCTCTGTGAAAGTCTCCTCGACCTTCAGGAGCTGCATGTAGGCCCCCCGGGTACACCTCCCAGCACTGACGGTGAACTGCAGCCCAAAAAGTGCATTCAGCAGGGTGGACTTCCCTGAGCTCTGTAGGCCAAGGATCGAGAGAACAAACAGCCGTTTGTTTCCAAGTTTCTCAGAGACCTTGTCAAAAAGAGCTGCCACCCACTTTAGAGGCACATATGAAGCATCCCCATCCATCAGCTCAATGGGAGCACCAGATATCATCAGATCTGCAGCGATCTGGGGAAGGGAGAGATAAAGGGTATTTTTTGTGGGGGAAACTTCTGCCAGAGCTTCATAGATCTGACCAACCTCTCTGAGAAGTTGCTCAATTCCCAATGTACAGTCACTAATCTCTGTGGAGATAGCTTCTATCTCTTTTTGCCAGCGTTGGAGGTCAGTGCTCTTGGGTGCCTTTTGCTTTTCTGTTTGTATCAGTGACCACAAAATGTTTTTCTTTCCATTTAGTTTTTCCAAGTGTCCTGCAGTCAGATTGTCCAAAAACACACTCAGCCATTGCAAAAAGTAGTGTGTGGGTGGAGTTTCTGAATGATTTTGGAGAATTTCAAAGACAGAATGCATCAAGTCATTGAGAGGAAAGGCTCTGGTCAACTGTTTATTCCGTATTCTTTGTTTTTCTGCCTCAATCTCACTCTTGTGTTGTTCAATGCTTCGATTCCCTTTTTCTCTTAGATGATAGAGTTCTTTGTCCTTTTTACACCAACGATGCCATAGGTGTCCCTGAAGAGGCAGTAAGTTTTCCTTCACCTGAGATATATTAAATTCTCTCAGTAGAGCTATCAGGACCTCTGCCTTTTTTTTGGCTTCCTTGCAGTCTCCCTGGTCTTCATCAATAAGGAATCCTTGCTTGCGAGCAATTGGGGCACATTCCTCTAAGCTGAGAGCAGTGTGCGGGAGCTCCAGCAAATGTCTGATTGCAGTAACAAGTTCATCTGTTAATTCTGCTTCATTTCTGTTCCTGAGACCAATAGTCACTGTTTGTTTAGACTTACTTGTCATTTTATTTTCTTTATTATCAAGTAAACATATCAAAGGTCTTGGTGACTGACTCAGATCACGAACAATTTTTCGGTTTTCTTCATTGTCGTCAGAATTTGACATGAGGACAACAATGAGAGAAGAGACCTCCTGCAGAAAGGTAAGTTGCTTCTTATGTTCCTTTGCATCTCCATGGAGATTGGTGAAGGTCAGGCAGTTGTCAAATCTGTCCTCATCTTCCTCCCCAGGATAGAACCAGCAGATTTCCACCACTCCCTCCATCAAGAGACAGTCTTTGGTGCTTCCTCTGCAATGTCGGTGGAAAAAGACATCATGTTTACGTTTACTGAGAAGACAGTTCATGATCTGAGATTTGGAAGCAGAGAAGCCATTTCCAACTCTTATAAAGGACACAATGGGGGTAGAGACATGACACATCTGCTTATTCTTGTAATTGACCTTCTCCTCTCTTGGTGATTTCCCTGCTTCCTGCCAGCTCCTTCTAATTTGACTGAGAGACCAGAGAGAGAATTCAATTTGAGAAGTGCAGGGATTAGGTATGAGAAGAGGGAGTGCAAACTGGCAAATGGAAAGTTTGGAGAAAATATACTGTCTGGCAAAATCATCTGCACAGTGAAGAATTGCCATCTGAATATCCATAGGGTGAATATGGGGCCTAGGGTTAATATCTGAAGGATTAATGGGAGTATCACTGTCTTCAAACAAGTCTTCATATGGATTAAAAGCCTCATTTTCCTTATTTGAGGCACTTGAATATACTTTATTCTGTGTGTTTTCTTCATTTTTGTAGATCAGGTATCTCAGCCCATAATCCAGCACTTGTAGCTTCTGAAGGAAATATAAGGGAAGCTCCCTTTCAGAGCTTGGCTGTGTGTTGTATACAGAAGTCTTGTTGATCAGATGGAAGTTAGCTCTGCTCATCCTTTTTGGGTAGTAATGTCCTAGGCCTAGACACTGAAGTAATTTTAAGAATGCTGTATGTTCTATGACTTCCCATTTGCTATTTCTATTATCATGTGGTTCATGGGATTGTTTCTTTTTGTGGAAAATACTTTGCAAGTTTTTAATTATCTCATCCATTTGCAATGAAGAGATGGTTAATTCATGATTACCATCAATGAGCAATCTCAAGTATTTCTCTAGGTTTTCCCAATCCTGATCTGCTCCAGGTTTGGAGAGGACATGGACAACTTCTTTTGACAAAGATTGGCCCAGGATATGCCTTATTAATGCCAAGCGTTGTGTTTTCTCGTCTGGAGAAACAGCTGTGACTCCAACAGAAGCTGTAAGACCTGTGTGCACCAGGAACGCCTGAGCTCTGTAGGTACAAATATTTTTGAGCTCCAGGTATTTATCTTTAGCAGTTTGCATTTCTTCCAGTAGGTAGTCTAATTCCTTACACCCCAGGAGATACTGAAACTTACTGTTTTCCGCATGATAACCTGCACCAGCTGCAATGAGAAGTAGCAAGAGCTGTGTGTCGGTCTGCTCTGTTTCTTGGAGGTAATTAAAAAAGCAACCAAGAGACGAGCTGACCTCGTAAGTGGCCTTTCTTTGAGCTTCTTCCACTGTTTCTGCAGACTCAGATTTGGCCATCACTTCCATGAGGTCATTGTGAGTTTTCTTTAAGATTTTAATTAATTCAGAAAATTTGGACATGTTGATGTGCTCTTCCTCTGACTCTGACTGGAAGATCCACTGCATGATGGAATGAGCCTGAGGGAAGTTACTCACTGTGTAGATGTGAGGATCCAAAAGGCTGCGCAACTGAGATATAATAAACTTAGTTGCATGGATGGAAGAATTTTTGCAAAAGTAAACAGTGTTTATCAGAAAATTCTTCAGACCCCAATCTGTGAGGCATATGTTAACCCAAGTGTAATAACTTTTTATTTTTTGACTCAATATTTGCATGAAATTTATCAGCTTTTGAAGCTGCTCTTCAGGGTCAGATACCTCCCAGGATTTCACATCCTGTTGGAAAACCCTAGCTTCCTTCCCAACACTCAATAAGTCTTCTCCATCCTGGATCTGGGCAGTGATGCCAGTCAGAGCAGTGTAGCTATCCTTCAGTAAGCTAGCCACCTGACATGGATTCTTAAAATCACTTATGTGGTTGGAGAGGATGATGTCCCAAACCGGCACCAGCTGAAGGCCCCGGTCAATGACACTCCAGGTTTGATTACTGGCAACTAGACCAGCTATCCATTGGAAAAAGCAATTTTCTTCTGGTGGCCCACCTGTCTGGGCCACAGATAATTGGACTTTGGTTTGGAGACTTTGGAAGGTTGTGCTTTGGGTGGCAGTTTCTGAATGAGAGTCAGACACATCCACACCTGCAGCCACTTTCACTTCAAAGCCACTATAGCTGCCCCTTACATAACCATTCAGGGCCTCTGCTGACTGCTCCTTTACTTCTGCCAGCTGCTCACTTCGGAAACCCTCTGATACGGCTTTCCACCAGTAGATTCCTCCCAGGTGCAGAGGGCCCTGGTTGGCATGAGAGCCAAACCTGTGGAAGAAAGCTTCAGTCCTCTGCCTTAGCATGGGGAGTCTGTCTGGGCCTGCAGGCTGACTCAGAAGGTCTTCAATGCATTTCAGTTCCTGGAGAGCAGCCTTGGAGAGCTGGAGCTGATCCATGGGAAAGTGGCAGGAGGCAAGTGGGACATAGCTGAACTTGGTAGAGCAGAAATAGGAGTGCTCAGAATGTGATTGTTGGGTTTCCTTGGATTCTGAATGTTTGCTGTGGTCCATACCAGCTTCCACAAGAAATCCCCAACCCCTGCTCTTGGCTGAGGCAATTACACTGAGGCCCAGCTTCTCTATCATCTGGGCGAACTTGGATTCTTCTTGAGAAGATGTAAATTCCCTGGTTTCCATCTGAATGCTCTGCAGAGGGCTAAAAAGTAAGAACTCCTTGGGGACATTGAGTAACTCCTCTCTCTTCTCAAGAAGGCTCCTGTGGGAGTTGGTTTTGTAAATTCCCTGCAGGGCCAGCCCTCCAGATGCCCATCTCACGAGATCTCTATCTGGGAGGTTTTGCCTGTGAGACAGTGTCCCCTCCATGAGGTTGAGTTGTCCCTGAATGTGTTCAATCAGTTCTCTTAAGGATTTTTCAGGGGGTGGCCCATATTCTTTGGGAATCTCCATTGCCTGCCTCAGCTCTGTCTTTTTTTTCCTCACTACTTCTTGTTGTTGCCTCCGTTCTGATAGCAAGTTTCTTGGCTCCTTCAGTGCCTGTTTTGCCTTTTTCTGTTTTTTCTTTATTATTTTCACCTGAGACTCCTGTAAGTTTGAAAGGCTATTTGGATTATGTAGCTTCTCCAGAGCCCTTTTCTCCCAGGGATGTCGTGCCTGGGATTTCAGCTTCTGCAGGTCTTCTTCGTCAATGTGCTGTAAGGCCTGTGCACAGGTCACACCCAGATGTTCCTGCAGTGTTGGCAACCAGTACTCAACTTCCAGTCCCTCTTCTCTCAGCATCTCTTGGAGATCCTTCCTCCTTTTGTCTCTGGCAAGGGGCTCATCAGAGGTTGAGTCTGCTGTGTCCATCTCTGTGGAAAGAAAAGACACTCAGCCCATGTCATGACCTTAGGAAGTGTCAGCCACCTTAAAAAAAAAAGGGTAAGAGTACTAAAAATGCAAGTCTATGTCCTGGCAGGTATGTTGAATGGTTACAGCATTAGCCTGCACACCAAAGGCTCATAGGTTTGATTCCTGAACAAGGGCTGTGCCTGGGTTCTGGGTTTGCTCCCTACTCCCAGTTGGTGTGTGTGTGTGTGTGTGTGTGTGTGTGTACCAGTGGATGCTTCTCCCAGTGGTCTCTCTCTCTCTCTCTCTCTCTCTCTCTCTCTCTCTCTCTCTCTCTCTCTCCTTTCACCCTGCTCCTCCCTCTCCCTCCCTCGCTCCCTCTATCCATCACCCCCTTTCACTCTCTAAGAAAAGCAATGGAAATAATACCCTCAGGTGAGGATTAACAACAACAACAACAACAACAACAAAAATATGCAAGTCTTTAAAGCTCCTCATCCTTTCATTTCATTGTTTTATAAAATATACTAGAGGCCCAGTGCATGAAAATTTATGCACTGGAGGGGGCTCCCTCAGCCTGGCCTGCCCCGTCTCACAGTCCAGTAGCCTTCAGGGGTGGTAGGCAACCTTGCAATCAGGGGAAGGTGATGCGCCATCAAACCTTTGCTGCTGCCACTGATGGCAGCGCAAGCCATGGTCGGCCCTGGTTACCTAAGCCTCGGGTGGCCTTGGGAGGCTGGGCAGCTGGACAGCTGCCATCCAAGGCTTCCCTGCACCCTGGGCTGGCCCTGTGTGGCTGTAAGGCTGAAGGCACTGGGGGACTCCGGAGGCAGGTGCGTGGAGTGGCTGGGCCTGCCAGTGGGTGGGCCTGGCCATGCC